>NC_056732.1:516311230-516508730 GCF_019279795.1 Protopterus annectens
GTTAAGCAAATATATTTAAACTAAACAGTAGACAAACCTTAACAGCTACAGACTAAAAATCTTTAACCTATTTAGGTTGAATACACCATTACCTTCTAGATTTAATACCAGTTAGTAAATTATTATTAAAAATCCTATAAATTATTCAATTTCAGTACATAGAAAATTAATTACGTTGTAAGATGTCTGATGAAGGAAAAGTACTAACTTTTCCGAATGCGCTAATTAAACTTGCTTTTTGTTTTTAAGCGATCTCCAGTTCATTTTGCCGCTATTTTTTCATTTGTTCTACAGGTTTGGAGTTTGTTTGTGGTTGTAGTCTTTTGGTATGGCGAGCAATTTACTGGCAGCATCGCAAGGCTCAATGTTTTCGCAAGTTGAGCCTACCAGCAGTAGGAATGACAGTTTAAATGAGGACAACGTTACTGGCGAGGCGAATGCCGTTGGAAAGCTAACAGCGTTAATTCAAGTCCTTTTAAGCCGTGTGGATGGCTTAATGCAGCGGATGGACAACATTACAAAAAGCAGTAACTCTATGGCAAATGGTGATGCCAGGTTAGTCAATAACTTGATGCGAGAAGTGGGGGACTCAAATAACATCATTGAAAACTCTGATGTTTGTCAGCTTTTTAATGACAACTTGCCGAACATCGGGGGTGCTTCTAACTTGGGAATAAGACAGCGAATACAGCCTGAGTCGAGTCCTAATGGTCCTAATGGTATTCAACCTACTCAAGAAACAGGAAATAATTCTTTGCCCATTTTGGGCAACTTTTTGAATAACATCTATTCATTTAGTGATGTCGGATTAAACTCTGCAGCTCAAGAAGAAGTGGCACCGGTGAGTAACATTTTAACAAGCATCAATGAGTTTGACAATAAACTATTTAGGTGTAGAAAGCTCCAGCTGGAGATTTCGTATTTGGAAGAGTACCTAACAAAAAAGCTGATTCCAAAGGGTTTAAGGCAATGGAGGTATCCAGTGAGCCTTGTGGAAGGATCGGACTTCCATAAAACTCTTTTGGAACTATTCAACAAACAGGGGTTCGAGTTTATCACTATTCTAATAAACCATTATAAAACGGAAACTGCTTCATTAAAGAGTGAGTTGGAAATTTTAGAACATGTAATTAAATCACATGTAGATTTCCCTCGATATAAATACGACTATAAGCATATTTTTACTAGCATAGAAGTGGCCATGACTAAACTTTTGAATGGTAAAAAGAAAAAAATAATTAGGGATGAGCTTCAATATCAAGAAGGAAAAGCTTATCCTAGACCACCAGTAGTTTATAAACCTTCTGGTGACAACCAAGTGTTATTGCAACCACCACATAATATACACCAGCCTAATGCCACGACCCCAGTTGGAGAAAGTAGTATGACTGTTGATCAAGGGCCAGTCCTTCGTAGAAGCGAAAGGATAAATAATAATAATATTAATAACAATAGGAATGTTCAAAATGCCATATTTAATCAAAGTAATATGGCTGCTCAGCAACAGCAAGATTGTGACATTGTTAACCAACCTGGAACAAGTGGTCAACAGGTTTTTCCAAAGGGCCAGTACAATCAGCAGAGGAGGTCAAACCCCCACAACAATCGTGGTCACCAGAGGAACAAACGCAACCAGCGCAGGCATTAGATCAACCATGCAATGGCGGTCCTCAGATTTTAACAAGCCTTAGTGGGGACTTTCAAGTTTACAATTTTACTGTGTTACAAATACCTCAGGACATTGTTGAGTTTTTTTCTAAAGGCTTTACCTTTGTGCCTGATTTTCACATGAACACAGTTAAAACTATATTAGATCTTAAATTATTTGTTTGTAAACTTAACCTTAATGCCCTCATGGGACCGTCTAATCCTTTTTCTAACTCTCTGAGAGTGTCTAGTCTATTTAACCCTCCCCTTCATCCAAACTTACTGTTGCTTGAGAAGATGAGTGAAATTGATTTAAGAAGTCTAAGCTCTAATAAACATACAAACAGGAAAGTTATAAGTAATATTAATAATTTTGAACATGACTTCATACTCTTATTACATAAATGTAATATAAGAGTAATGAAGCCGGATAAGGGGGGTAGGTTAGTTTTAATGGATCAGAATATGTATGTGCAAAAGATGAAGACACTTGTTAATACTTCAGCCTAAGTCAAAACGAGCTTAACATAGCATATAGAAAAATTAAGTCTGTTTTACAAGACTTATTTTTGGAAGGCTCTATTGACATGGATTTGTATAATTACCTATCAATTTTAGCCCCAAGAATTCCAGTGTTATTTGGCACACCGAAAATCCACAAAAATATCATCGACCCCCCTTTTAGGCCCATTGTTGATGGGCGAGGATCAATCACTTATGGGTGTGCCAAATACGTAGACAGTATTTTAAAACCCCTTATCCAAGGAGAAAGACAAATCACCAAGGATTCTTGGAGTTTTATGACAGACTTAGCAAAGGTCCCTTTCCAACACGATTACCTATTTTTAACCATAAATGTTAAAGACCTTTATACGGTGATACCACAGAACATAGGACTGGAATGGATCAGGGATTTTATGCACGAAAGACGAATCAAAGAAAATAGTATCTATCGGGTTGAAACCCTCCTTCAATTAGTTCTAACCAACAATTTTATGTGGTTTGAGGGGCAAATCTACCTCCACAAAACAGGGGTAGCCATGGGCTCCCCATGTGGAGGTAGTTTTGCTAATTGTGTCATGGCTCACTGGGAGAAGATTTTTCTTTTTAACAACAATTTATATAAAGATAATGTCGCCTGGTACACTCATTACCAGGACAACATGTTTTTTATTCGGAAAGGTCCCAGCGAGCTAGTCCCAGTATTTATTTCCACTATTTCGGCTTTTACTGATTTTTTAGAATTTACATATGAAATACAACAGAATCACATTAGCTTCTTGGATGTACACATACACAAAGACTTCAAAAGGGCCAAGTTTAGGAGCACAATTTATAGGAAACCCACTTATTCAAACTCATTTCTTCACTATACAAGTTGCCACCCTCACCATCAGAAAAGAGTGGTCATAAAAGGCCAAATGGTGAGGGCGGTGAGAATGGTTTCCGATGAAAACAATTTTCTAGATGAATGTCTATTTTTGGAATCAATGTTTATTAAAAGAGGATATCCTGCTTCCTTAATAATAAAAATTTCATCAGAAGTCATACAAAAGTGGAAGTCAGGACATTTTAAACCCCTTTTGGGTAAATTTGAACCAGAAAATGAAGTAAATGAAAACAGTTTAAGTAGTGATACTTCCTGTTTGGTCATGCAAGATTTTCGAGTAAGTTTTTTGTGTACTTATAGTTTAGACCGTTATGAAATCAGAGAAATTTTAAATAAAAATTGGGTACTAATATTAGAAGACACTGGTTTGAGCAAACTGTTAGGTGATAAACCAAAGATCACCTATAGGAGGGGTTCCAATATTAAAATGCTTTTAGAGCGTCAAATTAAAACTGCTAACGTTAAAAATAAAGGTATGTTTAAGTGTGGGGCATGCCGCCAGTGTAAGTTTTTACACACTGATAACCAAGTGAGTATTAGAAATAATAAATACAAAATTCAAGGTAGATATTCATGTACAACAAAAGCTGTTGTCTATTCTGCCACATGCCAGGAATGTACTGCATTCTATATAGGCAAAACTGAGAGAGAACTAAAGCAGCGTATTTATGAACATCAGTACACAATTAAGAAGCAGGATAATACCAATGCCCTAGCAAGGCATTTGGTTGATAACCCAGATCATAGTTTTAAGTTTACAGTGTTATGGCAAGTACCATTTGATCCTAGGGGGGTAGTTCATGACAATTGGACTTAGAAATCCAAGAACTATGTTGGCAGATTAGAACAATGGCATATGCCCCACCAGGGCTAAATGAGTTTATGTCTCTAAAATGTGTCCTAAGGAAATTAGCCATGAAGAGGTGATTTGCTTGAGGTCTAAAATAGATTGTATTAATTGTATAAAATTAATTTTAGTATATTTATTAAAGAACTGGAACTAATTCATTATAATATTTACAATTGGTTAATATAGTTAATATATTTAATCATTTTACTTATAGATCGCATTTAATCAAATTAATTTAATCTACTTAATTATATGTAAAACCGAATAGTGGATTTTTGTCATCCTAAATAATGTTTTTGTATAGGTTGTCCATCACTTATGTCTGCTGCATTTTGGTTTTAGGGGAACGAGAAAGTTTTCATAGTATGTTATTTACTTGTTTAATTTAACACATACAAATATATATTTATATGTACTGAAATTGAATAATTTATAGGATTTTTAATAATAATTTACTAACTGGTATTAAATCTAGAAGGTAATGGTGTATTCAACCTAAATAAGTTAAAGATTTTTAGTCTGTAGCTGTTAAGGTTTGTCTACTGTTTAGTTTAAATATATTTGCTTAACTGTTGTTTTCCCTTTAATTTTATCTTTCCTGTATTGGTTAATTGATTGTGATTAATTAACAGCAAGAAAGGTTATATAAGGAGAATTTAATTATGTTGTAAGATGTCTGATGAAGGAAAAGTACTAACTTTTCCGAAAGCGCTAATTAAACTTGCTTTTTGTTTTTAAGTGATCTCCAGTTCATTTTGCTGCTTTTTTTTGTTTGTAAAAACATAAATTCCTATGGATCAGATGGTGTAGAGGTACAGTGTTGTGATTGTAGTGTAAAGGGTCCTGGGTTCAAGATTTGGCAGGGCTATTTTGTTGCTGGGCAAAACAAGGGCTGATGGAGACAGAGTGATTACGGCACTTTTAAGCAGCTGTAAGTGGGTTTGCATGGTTTTGTGTGGAGCTACGTGATGCTAACAGATGGTTAAGCCCTCTTAACTTCACTTAGCACTGCTTACTCCATACATTGCTTAACAGTGCATAAATCCATTTAGCTGAGCTGACTGCTGCTTAGCATTCACATTTAAGCAATGCTTACATTGACTAAGCACTGCTAACCATTGCTCACTTTTCATAGGTTCATAGGTTCATAGGTTTATACTAGGCTATCTGCCCTAAGGCATTTATAAGCCTAGCCCAAAGTTTTGTGGCTTACACCACCCCTTACGTTAAAAAACACTGTGCCCATTAGTTTGTTGTGCCTCTGTCCAGCAGTGACACAGAGATGATTCCCGGGGTAAACCTACGATCTCCCATCCACCGGTCAAGATTTCTCTTGAAGAGAGCCAGCGAGGTGCTCTGCCTCACATGGACCGGGATTTTATTCCACAGCATAGGGAGTCTCTGGGTGACAAATCTATCCCTCCTGCATGTCCTATTTATATCTGTGCTAAGGTTTAAGTTGCTTGCTCTAGTGGATCTGGTAGATTTGGATTTTTTGAGGTGGAGCATGTCCATTAATTCCGGGTTGGACATGGCCTTGTATGACAGGCACAGGTCACCTCTGAGCAGGCGGTATGCGACTGAATAGAGCTGGAGTTTCTTCAGTCTGGCAGCATATGACAGATTTTGGAGTCCCTTTATCCTTTTGGTGAGGAACTTTTGGGGTCTCTCCAATTGCTGCAGGTGTCGGGTGAGATACATCCCGAACGGGGCATTGTACTCGATCATTGGTCTGATAAGTAAAGAGTACAGGGGAACAATGATCTCACTTGATCTGGATGTGAATCCCTTCATGATCAGGTGGGCAATGTAGAAGGTCTTTCTAACCACTTTAGCAATGTGAGTGTCAAAAGAAAGGCCACTGTCAACCTGGGTCCCCAGGTCCCTGATAACCTCTTCTGTGCTTAATGGATTGCCACCTATATGGTAGCTTGGGGTTACCTTGTTTTTCCCAAAGGGTATGACTATACATTTTGTGGCATTTAACTTCAGGCCATGGCTCTGGCACCAGCTATCAGTTTCCGTGAGACCCCTCTGAAGTATATCTGTGTCCGATGTACTTTCCACTATGGCGCCCAGTTTGCAGTCATCTGCAAACTTTGTCAGCCATAGTCCTCCTATGTTTGCCTGTACTTCTGAGAAGTAGATGCCGAACAACAGGGGGCCCAGGACTGAGCCCTGTGGGACACCACTTGTGACCGGCTTGGAGTCTGACATGGCGCCAGCAACTCTAACCCTGTGGGTTCTGTCCTTTAGCTAGTTTGCAACCCATCTTGTGACATATGGGTTTACATTTAAGCTGGTAAGTTTCTCTATAATACCCGAGTGGGGTATTGTGTCGAAAGCTTTTGCAAGGTCAAGGTAGGCTGTATGGACTGCCTTTCCCTCATCAATGGCCTTGGTGACTGTTTCAAAGAAGTCGACCAAGTTCAAAAGGCATGATCTGCCCTTGACAAAGCCAAACTGGGTCGGGTCCAATGTCTGCAAGTCCCCTATGTCTTTGTTTATGAGTTCCATTATGATCCTCTCCATAGCTTTGCAGACCAGGCTTGTTAAGCTTATGGGGCGGTAATTACCAGGGTCCATAGAGGCAACGCCTTTGTGGAGTGGGACCACAGTTGCCGTATGCCACTCCTTGGGCACGTATCCTGTGGTAAGGCTAAGATTAAACAGCTGCCTTATATGCGGGTTTAGTTCCTCGTTGAGTTAGTGTAGCACACAGCCGGGGACACCATCCGGTCCCATTGATGCTGTGTTTTAGCTTTAGAGAGAGCAGCTTTCACCTGTGCATTTGAGATTTCTGGGAGGCTACACTCCTCTGGGATAGTTATCTCTCCTTTTGGGGGGGAGAGGGGGGTGAAGTTTGCACTGAACCTGTCTGCCAGTATGTTGGCAATGTCTGTGGGTTCAGTGATTTTTGTATCATTTTGGACTAATTCTGAGCATATCTGGGAGTTTCCACCCAGGTTTCTAACATAGGTGAAGAAGGCCTTATGATTGTCTTTTGAATCTATGGCAATTTTTATCTCAAAGTTGGCCTTGGATGATTTTATGAGTGCTCGTATTTTTTTACTAATAATGATCAAGGGTGTCTTCTCTTTTATGGATTTTGCTCTATCATGTAACAGCTTTCTCCTCTTATTGTAAAGTTTGTTTATGGCTGGGGTCCACCAGACTGGATGTTTGCCCTTGGTGGAAAGAGTCTTGGTTTTATTAGGGATTGCCTGATCCATGCAGTCCTGGAGGTGTTCGTAGAAGGCATTTGTAAGGGCTTCCGCAGCTTGGGTTGTGGTTTCCACTGGCTCGGGGGCCTTGAAGGATACCACACCAGTCTTGAGTAGTGTGAAGTTTGCTTTAGAGAAGTTCTTCACTGTGGTCTTTTTTGTTTGGGGTGGGGGCGGGATGTGGATTTCCAGTGAGATTAGTTTGTGATCTGATCTCACCAATGAGGGATATACTTCCGGTGTGGAGCATTTTGTCCCCATGTTTGTGATGATGAGATCTAGTATATTTTCCCCTCTTGTGGGAACGGTGACTACTTGTTCCATGGCATTTGAATTTATGAACTCCAGGAACCTTTGGGCTAGAAAGTTGGGGCTTGAGTAATGTTCCCAGTCTATATTCGGGTAGTTGAAGTCACCCAATATAATGGTGTTTGGAGATACATTTATACCCTCCAGTGTCTTCAGGAAGGCTGTGTGGGGTTCCTGAGTTTGAGAGGGTGGCCTGTAGCATGCTACAAATTGTAGAGCAGTTTTGCCTATGGTTAATTGCACCTGGATGGCTTCCGATGCTTCGTGCATTGCCACCAACCTGGAGGTGTGGGTATCCTTGATGAATATGGATACACCCCCTCCTTTTGTGGTGTGGTCCAGGTTTTGGGGCCGGAACGCATGATATGAGGTAAAACCTGATAGTGCCGGGGTGCTCTCAGGAGCCTTGAACCAGGTTTCAGTCACAGCACAGACATCGATGTTCTCCATACTGAGAAGGGCCTTGAGTGCGTGCATTTTGAGATTTAGACTTCTGGCATTGAGCAGCATTACCCTTAGTTTCTTCCCATTTTTGTTTTCTAGGGTGGTAGGTTTAGAATTTGAGCCTTGCCTAAAAAGGCACTATGGGGTAGCAAGAGCCTTAGCCAATATCCGGAATCCCAGGGTGACAGGTGCAAGCCGTCCCTTGCGAAGCAGCGTGGCTTGTCAAGCATGTCATCCCAGGCAGACAGACACTGGATCCCCTTTGAATGACACCAGAAATTAAGCCAATTGTTAAAGCTGATCATCTTGTCTCTATGTTGTGGCATCATTCTTGGTGAAGGAAGGATACTGCTCAGGGTCAGGGTCATACCTGCCTGGGCTACATAATCAGAGAGCTCCTCTATGTCTCTTTTCATGTAGTCCAGGGAGGTACGTCTCAGGTCGTTCACACCAGCATGGACAATAACTGTGTCATATTTGTACTTGCTGTGGAATGACCCGAGTGCTTGTGTTATGTGGCGGATTCTAGCGCCCGATAGGCAGCTTACTGTAACCCTCTCCTTGTTCAGCCTGGTGAGTGGGACGTTAGTGTGTCTGACTATGGAGTCACCTATGACAAGTATGTTTGGTGTTTTATTTGGCCATAAGGGCTGTGACTGCTTTGCACACTGATTTTGTGGTTTATGTGTTGCCTGTGGTGAGTCATGAGGTGGCAGTGGCTTGGGTGTCTGCTTTGGAGGCCTCTGCTGTTTAGGTAAATTTTTGCTCAGAGCCTCCGGGTATGACTTTGTGTGTTTATGTGTTTGATTCATTGTTGTGATAGCATTATGTGAGACTGGTTTTGTGGTGTGTGTAGTTGCCTTCTCCTCCTGTCTGGTCTTTCCAGTCCTGAGTTGAGAGAGCTCAGCCTCCAGTTTGGCTAAATAGCTGCATCTCTCGTAAGTATTTGTGTTATGTGGGAGGAGGAGAGGGCTGTCAGTGTACATGAGGCAATTGTAACATTGTCCCAATATTCCCAAATTCACCAACTGGACAGGAAAGGACGCCAGCATCTGGCCCTTTGACATGCTAGAGAAATTTAGAAGTTAGGGGTGTAACTGAATAAGAGAGGACTTAGTAAGGAAGTGGGTACTCCTGGGGGGGGGGATTGCTAGTGAGGGACTTTGTATAATACAGAAGTGCTAAACCTGAAAAGAAGATGCTTTTAAGACAAGTGCTGAGCTTTTTTTTTTTTTTTTTTTTTTTTTTTTTTTTGAGAATAAAAAAAAAAAAAACTTTTAGGAACAAGTGCTGCGCTTTTTAGTTAAAGGATATACTGTTTAGATTACTAGTAGAGCAGTTCTAAGGGAAAAAATGAAGAACAGACTTTATGGAGCCAGAAAAAGTTTAACCTTGTTAACTGCTCTAGTGGCAACTTCGCGCTAAATCGCGCTAAAGCACTCTAAAGCGTGCTTGATAGCAGGGGCTGGAAAGAGCCAAGAATTGACCCAAAATGGCCAATAAAACTACAGTTTCAAGTCAGTAACCACTCCCACGGGGGGCAGGGAAGCAGCTCAATGTTATTCACTGCCACTGATCAACAGAGAGACTTTCCTTTAGCCCAAGCAAAAATGGCCTCACAGAAACTTACAAAACAGTTCAAGAACAGCAAGCCTGTAACTTGAACTTTTTTAAATCTCAGAAAAGTGGGAAAAAAGCAAGATTTTTTTTTGTTTTTGTTTTTTCAGAGATAGCAGAGGTTCACAAGTAATATCAAGTTATAACAGAGCAGTAAATGACCCCACACAAGAGTGCTGGGCCAAAGACAGAAAATATGCAAGTTTTGAAAAAAAAAACGATTTTAAAATTAAGTGCAAACAGGAAATTCAGTAAACTGCTTTTGGTTGTGCTCTAAATACAGCTACTAATGCAGAAATCAAGTTTAACAAGACAGAAAATGCTCAAACTAGGCAGCTATGCAGAAAAACTTATCAAATAAACAGAGGAAAAATACTTAAAATCTCAAAAAATATCAGGCCAATGACTTCATTAATCATTACTGACATATTAGTAAGTGTATATGATTTACTTTACATGACATCTCTCTATGTGTTTTCATTACATTACCATGGGGTGTGACTATACTGTATGGGACACCTGTGTATACATGGGTGATTTCACATGTTATATGCACTCACACTTACATTTTAGACCAGCTACACTACCCTGGTTGACAAATATCAATTACTACATAATTTAAAATTAAAATAATAATTTTAACACTGCTTTCCCATGTAAAAATCAAATGTGTGTTGTGGTATTCAAACGGTGAGCGCCTGCATACAAAGCTGTGACTCTAACCACTATGCTATCTCTAGCATGAAGATTTCGGCTATATATTTTTATTTATCGCCTATGGGATGTTTCAGCAATGCTGAACAGAGGGCCATAATGCGTACATCCACTCAGCTATGCTTACGCATACCTTAGAATGGAAAAAAATATATACATTCATAAACCCACATTATTCACATGTATCTTTACAGGTCTACTTTACATGGTCGACATTTCAGAAAGCTGAGACCATATGATCGACTTTCAGAATGCCAATCATGTAAAATAAACATAAAAACACAGCAAACACTTACCTTAAACTGTCTGACCCCCCTGCACCCCATGGGGGGCTCCACCCCCCACACCCCCTGTAACTTTAATATACCAACTCCAAGATTGCACTACAGTGTGGAAGTGGGAAATTTGCCCATTCTGCACTGTGCGGAGATAGCGGTTCCCCATGGTTGGCTTTTCAAAAGTCGATCATATGGTCTCAACCTTATGAAAGTCGACTTTATGAAATGTTGACCATGTAAAGTAGACTCATTTGTGCACCTTAATACCCTTCAAGAAGGTCATGCTACTGCAAACCTTTTATTCTATCAGCTTTCTGGGTTTTTCAGTGCAATATTTAAAAAGTATTCCTATTTTTGTGCCTTTGTCCCCCCCATTATTTATGGCTTTGTACAGCTTTCTTGCTCTAAGAGGTTGAGAAGTATATGGACAGATATCTGGGTATTCTGCGTATGTATGTGTGTGTATGTATGTATATATATATATATATATATATATATATATATATATATATATATATATATATATATAAATGGGTCTACCTCACATCACCTAAAACCCATTTGACTGACTTTCATTTTACCGAGACCAAATTATCTAATTTCAAAATACTGAACACTCATTTGATTGAATCTCATTTCACCAAAAGCTTATAATGCTAAATTTCAAAAGACTAAATGTTAAACCATAAGCAATCATACTCACAACAATAACAGCTACCTCTTTCTAGACCTTAAAAATTGCTTACTTACCCAATATAAAACTAAACTAAGGGAGGGCTGCGCCCCACCTCCCCCTATGTCGGGCTGTACCCCCCATACCCCCAACTATATATACTAATTCCAGGATTGCAGTACAGTGGGAAAAAAGGCATATACCTTTTACTTGCCTTACATTACTCTACACGCTGCCACTACTGCTGGGAATGCACAAAATATCCGTTATATTACTTTAGATACTTCCCATAAAATATGTAAGGAGACATACCCACATTTAAAAACACTACATCACTACTTTCTACATGACTGTTGGTATTCTGACAGTCAGCACTGTAAGTTACAGTAATTCCTTTTATCACAAACAAGTCACAGGTGAAGGGAAACCCACATCGTGTCTATGGCTTACAATTCAGTGAAATAAGTTTCAGTCTATTTATTTTATTTATTTATTTCATTTATTAACTGGGTAGTGTCCGGCTGGGCCAGAAGCCCATTTTCAGCTGAGGTCCAGGGAGAAAAGCTCCAAAGTGCATTACAGTAATATTTACATATGACATGAGCAAGTTACATTAATTGTAGGACATACCCAGGAATACAAATTATAAGTTATTACAGTAGTGTTAAAAAAAATCAGGAAGAAACAAAGTTAGACATATTAAAAATATTAATCAATTATCAAATTATATCAAGCATTGTTAGTTCTCTATACTTCATTCTATTCTTCCAGATTCTTTTGGGAGAACGATTCAAAGAAGCCAGGAAATGCTGAGAAAGAGAGGAAAATGGAGGATATAAATATTTGCGGGTACAGATATTTAGCCTGGGGTAGTACAGGAGCAGAGCCTATGTTTAGAGAAATGTTCTTTAAGGGCCTGTTTAAATAATAATGTGTTATTGATGGTCAGAATATGCTGTGGAAGAGAATTCCATTGCTTGACTATGACATGAGAGAATAGGGAGATGCCATAAGCGTTTTGGGCTTTACTAACTTTTAACAATATTTTTTTCAGCAGATCTAAGGAATGTTAGGTTACTATAGAGTTGGACTAGAGCTGATAGAGCTGGGCAGCTGTTAAGCTTGTATATGACTGTGTGGGCGGTTAGTAGTTGAGTCAGGGAGAGGAGATGAGGGAGCTCTAGCCAGTTTAGTTGATTTAATGTAGTACAGTGGAAGATCTATAAGACTGATTTGTAGCAAATTTGGCAAATTTGTTATAGCAGGATTCGAGGCTATTTAGGTCAGATATGTGAAGGTTGGCAAATATTTGAGAGCAATATAGAAGGAAAGATAATAGATGGGTTTGAGCAGTAACGTGTCTGGCTCGGTCAGTGAGAAATGGTTTTGCTCTGTAGAGTGAACCCAGTTTGGCATGCACCTTTTTAATGGTTAGAGCAAGGTGTTTATCAAACCTAAGTCTACTATCAATTGTAACACCAAGAAGTTTTGTATGTTCTTCTGGCTCTATTATAGTGCCATTGGAAGAGGAAATAAAGGTAGGAGGTAGATTTTTAGATATTGGGTTTTGGTGGAAGACCATAAGCTTGTTTTTTGTGAGGTTATATACAAGATGATGGAGTGTTAGATAGTTTTCTATACTGTGGAGGGCTTTTTGAGTTTTTTCTTGAAGTTCTTTGATAGTGGGGGCAGAGCAGATCAGGGAAGCATCATCAGAATATTGTATAATTGAGGCTGGGTTAGCTGCAGTGTGAAGATCATTAGTAAAGATAGTGAATAGGAGTGGACCAAGGAATGAACCTTGTGGGACCCCAACTCTTACAGGGAGCTGAGTGCAGAGTTTATTTTCCCATAGAGTGCCTTGTTTTCTGTCAGTCAGGTAGCTATGAAACCATTTTAGGGTTTCAGAGCTGGAGTGGTAGATGACTAGTTTGTTTAGAAGTATTTGATGTGACACAGTGTAAAATGCTTTTGACATGTCTAGGAAGGTAGCAGATACTAGTCTGTTTTTGTTTTTAAGTTGGTATACAGTATCAGTAAAGCTGATGAGTGCTGTACTGGTGCTATGCTTGGGCTAGAAACTGTGCTGTGTTTTGGATAATAGATTATTGGTCTGGAAATGGTCTAATATCTATTTGTGTATACATTTTTCTAAGATTTTGACCAGTGGGGACAGAATGGTTATGGGTCTATAGTTGGAGTGGCCGCTGTTCAGAGATAGAATGGTTGATTAAAACAGTTATAGGGTAAGTGATGAAAGGAGCTGCTAATTGAAGAAAGTCACTAGGTAGCTGGTCAGCGGCTAGTGTGCAAGGTTTTAGTTTGGTGATAAGAGTTTTTATATAGTTGGTTTGAACTGGTTTTAGTTGGAGAAGAGTAGTGTTTTTGTCAGAAGTCTGAGTTATGGTAGTAGTAGTACTGGGGGTGTTGCTAAGTAGGGAGGTTATTGAGTTAATAAAGTGGGAGTTAAATTGAGTGGCTATGGACTCATTTTGGTTGGTCAGTGTTGGAGTTGGGGTAGTGGGTTTTCCTGGGTTGAGAAGGAGATTTATTGTTTAAAAGAATCTTTTGGGATTGTTCTGGTATTTTAGCTGATTTGCATGGAAGTAGTTTTTTTTGTCCTGTCTGATTAGTTTTTTAGCCTCATTTCTAAGTTGCTGGTAGGTAGTGAGTTTTTTTTATTTTTACTGCTTTGATAGTGAGACCCAGCGTTATCTCTTTGTTTTAGTAAATGAAGATGGTCTTTTGATAGCCAGGGAAGCCTGCTAGAGTTGGTGCATATTTTTCTTTTGGGGGCTAGTTCATTTAGTATTTGAAGGAAGGAGGTTTTGAAAGTACTGAACTGCGCTATCAAGTGGAAGATGTTTCAAAGGTGTCCAATCTCAATGTAAAATTTGGGAGTTAAATAAAGGACAGACATGTTTTTTGTTATGAATGCAGTGAAAAGAAATATTGGAGGAATTCTGAAAATGCTTTCTAACCAAGTAGGTAGGGAAGTGATCACTTAGTGTGTCAGGGAGATACCCACCGTCATATGTAATACTGGGCTTGTTAGTTAATATCCAGTCTAGAGTGGATTGTCTCTTGGAGTGTTTGTCAATGCATGTGGGGAGGTTGATTCTTTGGGAGAAATTATAAAGATTAATGAAGTTTGTAGGGGTATTAAAAGACCAGATGGTCCAGTCAAGATTGAAATCTCCTAGTATTATAGTTTCATGGGTGAAGTTTGTAGAGGCCCAGTCTAGGATGTTTTCTATATTTTGGATAATTTTTCCAGGGGCAGGTAGGTAGCTATAAAGGTAATGGACTTGTGATTATTAAGTTCAAGGCATGCTATTAAAATTTCAAGGTTAGGGATATCAGGTGGGGTAGTGTCAAGGTGTATCAAACTAAAATTTTCTTTAAATAATATGGCAATACCACCTCCATGTTTAGCTACTCTGTCAGTTCTAAGGATACTATAGCCATTAGGAAGAAATTCTTCAGATTTGATGTGGTCCTTAAGCCAAGTTTCAGTAATGACAAATATATCTGGGTTGTACAGTGTAATTGTGGCCTGAAATTCGTGGACTGTGTTCATTAGGCTTCTTATGTTGGCATTTATGATAAGCAAGTTAGCATTGCCTGTTTTTAGAGGTAGACAGGAGCAAGGTGTGTCAAATGAGTTTTCAGTATTTTAAAAATTTGTTGATTTGGACTCAGTGAAATGAAAGTCAGTCAAATGGGTTTTAGGTGGTGTGAAGTAGACACATATATATGGTTTACTATCATTACTGTGAAAGGCAAAACATTTCCCATTCGCAGTAGTGAAAATAAACACAGAAACCGGACTCTCCACTCCTACACAATGCCAACCCAAATGACTGACACATTTGAGTCAACATCATCATCAAAAATATTTCATGATATCCATATAGGAGTTGTAAATCAAATTCTATATGATATATCACATTTCTTTAGAGGGCAAGCACCCCTGCACCCCACTGCTAATAATATATTCAAATATTCAAATAATGTTCTCTGGTACTGTATTGTTTCTTTCAGTTTTACTTCTGGAGGTTATAGGAGCTCATTGGGAGTATATATTCTTCTTATTTAGCATATTTCTACAATTCTCCCTAGAGCACCTTAGACATGGCTGCTAGTAATGAAGAAATTGAATGGGGGAGCATGGATTTTTAAATTGTGAATTGCAGAAGTATTTTTTTGTTTGAGAATTATGTGATACCTCAGATACAGGGACTGCCCAAGCTACACAAGAATATAGTTAGGCCCCCTATGAGACCAATTGTCTCAGGGGGTGGATGGTGTACTGAAGCCATTTCAATCTATTTAGATTTTAAATTAAAACCACTACTAGAGAAACATCAAACATTACTACGGGACACTGAACATTTTTTAAATGATTTATTTGTATGTACAGAGAATGTTGATAGGATGGATAGTGTGTTTTTAGTCACTTTAGATGTGGTCTCATTATTCACTGTCATCCCTAATCCTATAGGTCTTGAATATTTGAGCAGGTTACTGTCTTCTAGTGATTTATATAGGGGTGAAGAAATAGCATTAATACAGGATTTGTTGAACATTGTCTTGGAGAATAATGTTTTTATGTTTGATGGTAAAGTATACCATCAGAAAAATGGTGTAGCTATGGGCAGTTCCTGTTCTAATAGTTATGCTAATGGGGTCATGTTGGCTTGGGAGATGGAATTCATTCACTCCAGTCCATATGAAGAGAATATTATTTTATATCGGCGATTTGTTGATGATCTTTTTATTTTGTGGGGAGGCACTGAGGATGAATTGTTAACTTTTGTTAATTATTTGAATGGGACTACCACCTTCTTGAAATTTACTTTGGGGTACTCTAAGTCAAGCATTAGTTTTCTTGATGTCTTAGTAGAGAAGAATGAATCTGGGGATATCTACACTAAATTACACAGGAAGGAATGTTATGTTAATAGTCTGCTCAGCAGGGATAGTATGCATCCGAGGCATGTGTTTACCAATATTGTACAGAATCAATTTTTTAGAGCCTCTAGGCTGAACGTTAGGGATAGTGACTTTGAACAACAACTTAAAACCACCAGTGAGGAATTAAGGGGCAGAGGTTATGAAGGAAGGTTGGTGGAGGATAGGAGTTCTGAGGTTAGGCAACTAAGAACTAGTAGAGCTAAACCTTATTTCTCAGGTGGGGATAAGAGGAAGAAGAATTTATTGAGTAGTGACACTAAGCTTGCCATGTGTATTCCGTACACTAGAGATGTTAGGAAGTACACCAATGTGTTTAATGAGCATTGGAATATACTGTTGACAGATTCGGTTTTGAAAGACATAATAGGAGAAGTGCCCCAGTTTACTTTTAAGAACAAGAGAAATCTGAAGAGCAAGTTGTGTATACCTAAAAGATGTGGGTTGGATGATGTAGTTAGTGGTACTAAACCATGTGGCAAATGCAACCAGTGCACTTACATTTTAGAGGGAGTTTCCGTTCAACATCCTGACACTAAAAGAATATTTGATATAAGGGTTAGTGCTAGTTGCTATACTAAGCATGTTGTTTATCTTGCGGTGTGCTCTCTGTGTCAAAGTTTTTACGTTGGAAAAACAAATAGGATGTTAAAGGAGAGAATCAGGGAGCATGTTTATCACATTGCCAAAGGCTCTAGGGTTAATGCCCTAGCAAAACACTTTATAGAGAAAGGTACCAACCATAGCTTCAAGTTCATGGTAATATCAAAAGCTATTGTCAGTGATAGGTTTAGTGATGTCAGAGGAAGAACTGAAGAACTTGAAGCTAGGTGGATTGTTATGCTGAGGGCTACATTTGGCCATGGTTTGAATGATAGTATGCCCATGAAGCCAACATTAAAGAAAAGGAAATTATGTAGGTAACTGTTTTTATTAGTTTTATTTATTATTTATTATTTTTTATGTATACTTATTTATGCACTTTATACATTTAGTTATATATATTTATGTGTGTTTTAAATGTATTTTTGTATTTTATCCTTTAGGCAAGTTTTTTGTGACATGTTGCCTTTAAACTAATTGATCATGTGCTTAGTTGTGTGGTATTTAAACAGGTGCTATTTTAACTTTTTTCATACACCTGAAGAAGCAGTAGTGAAAGCGCTTGTGTTTGGTTCGAATAAAGCAGTGCTGTGTTTTATCAGAATTGAGTGTTCCTGTTTTTCCTTGTGGAGCTGTTTTTGAAGACTGTTTTTGTGGATTATTCTTTGAACTACATTGAAAATTGCTGTTGTCTGCCTCCTAGAAGGACTTTAGTTCTCCGGTACTGTATTGTTTCTTTCAGTTTTACTTCTGGAGGTTATAGGAGCTCATTGGGAGTATATATTCTTCTTTTTTTCTTTTAAAGTTGTTTCAGGTTTCAGCCTTCTGTTTCTTAAGAAGTTACCTTGTGAGTGTTTTTGCCATTTCACACAGAGTTAAACGGAGGAGGGGCCCTGACCAAAACTCTGATCTGTGATATATAACAATAAGTATCCTGTTTTTTTTTACTTATTTTACTAGTCATTGCTTATTTTAGATATTTAAAGCACATTTTATTGTCTGCTGCATACTTTTTACTGTATTTTATAGCTATAAACTATTCTGCAAGGTTGTACTAAAATTGTTTGCCTCACAGAGCCTGATAAATAATGTTTTTACTGTCACACTGTTTGTAAATCTTTTCTAGCTAGTTTCACTGTGTGTAAGGTATTAACTGGAAATTTTCTCCATTTGTTAAAAATCTGTTTGTTTGTTCTGATTTCCTGCCAAGGAATGTATCATATAACTGATTTAGTGCCCCATCCTCCCTTCCTATTGGTATCTTGTTCTTATACTTAGTGGCTTTGCAGTTGCCTGCCCCTACTGTAATTTTGATCTGGGACACTCCTCCCAGTCTAGTGTCATTAGTTCATTCTACCTAATACAGAGAGAGCATCTGAGATGGCTAACCCACTTAGTTTCTTAAACTTGAATGATCTCTGTTCCTCCTTTCTCCCTTTCCACCTTACTAAAAAAAAATCTAACATTGTTAGAATCTCCTTGTCTTCTGACTGAGTGTACTTCACAAATAATCTGGAAATATAGAGCTAATTATATTTTTTGGCACTTTTTAACTGTTCAGAGCTGAATAAAACAACAATTGAATTCAGTTCAGAATACTGTTTGAATAAATTGCATTTATTTAAACTGTATTTGCTTTAATACTGCTACAACTCAAGTGTTTTAGCTTGCACTGCATTTGAATTGTTTTTAGTTCTGTTTTAGCTGCTTTTCTGTAAAAAAAATAAATAAATAAAACAAAACAAAACGAAAAATAAAGTTCTAAGCTTATTTCCTGCTTTTCTTGTAACTCGTCTAGTCCAGATACAGATTTACTGTCTTCAGGACTGTTTGTAAGCTTCTGAGCCCACTCCAAGCCTTTCTGTGTTGGACGGGAAGCCTTCTAGCTTATCAAGCTAGCTATCTAGCTTCTAAAATTATAGAAATTATTTTCTTGGGTGGCAAAGGCCAGGTTACCTTCTTGGCTAGGCTTATATAGGCCCTAGGGCTAATAGCCTAGTACCTACCTATGAACCTATCAGTGGACGTGGTAAGCACTAGGTAGCTTATCTACCACAAGAGGAGTAGTTTCTGGCCCATAAATTGTAGTTTATTGGCCATTTGGGCAGTTTTTCCATCTCTTTCAACTTTCTGGTTTAAAAGCCTGTGTTTGCGCTTGTTTCCCACCTTTCCTGTAACTCGTTTAGTCCAGATACAGATTTGCTATATCCAGGACTGTTTGTAAGCTTTTGAGTAGTGCCAAAAAGTTTTCTCTTCAAATTTTTCCTTAGATCTGCTAGTTCTCTCCTCTCCTGCACTTTTACTAGCTTATTAGTCTAGCACTTTACCAGACTTCTTGTAGCAATTATTGTAGCACACAAAAGTGTTACCAGCACTAAACAGTCTATGAGGAAACAGCTCCAGTATTTATTATTAATGCCCACCACTCCAGGCATGTCTAAAGGTCAGTTCCATGTGCTTTCTCCTATTAACCTGAACTTGGGCATCCTGAGGCAATGTAGCAACTGCCTCATGTATACTGAGGACCCTCTCCTCTTACCTGCCAGCACTCAAACTTGCAAGAGATGCACTTATATATCCAAACTGGAAGCCGCACACTCTCCAGCCAAGACCAGAATAGCTGGGCAAGAGGAGAAGGTCAACACTTGCACCACACCACATGAAACACATAGCCCTCCAGAACACATGCCAGCACTGCCTTCACATAAAAACACAAATCACAAACCCACCTTCGTGAAGGCTCTCAATAAAATTTTATTCAAACAGCAGAGGCCTTCAAGGCAGAAATGCACTTGACCGCCACAACACAGCACTAATCATGAGACACATAACTCTCCCAAACAGTGTGCCACTCAACCAAAACCTCTAAGGCAAAGAAGCATGCCCAACACACTAGTCATAAGTGACTCGATAGTGAGGCACACTGATGTCCCACTCAATAGGTTGAATAAGGAGAAAGTAACAGTCAGATGCCTGTCAGGTGCCAGGATCTACAACATAATGCACACACTCAGGTCCCTCAGCAACAGGTACAAATATGACTCTATCATTGTACATGTGGGTGTAAATGACTTGAGATGTACCTCCCTGGACTACATGAAAAGAGACATGAAGGAGGTCTCGGATTATGTATTCCAGGATTTATGACCCCTAGCCCTGAGCAGCATCCTACCATTACCCAGAATTATACCACAGTACAAGCAGAAAATTATTGATTTCAACAATTGACTAAGTTTTTGGTGTCATTCCAAGGGGATTCAGTATCTGTCTGCCTCGGAGGAAATGATTTACAGACCTCGATGCTTTGCCAGAGATGGCCTGCATCTGTCACCCCTGGGCTTCTGGATACTGTCAAGGCTTTTGCCACCCCTATAGTGCCTTTTCTAGGCTGTGTTCCAAAAACCAAATTACCACCATAACAGCCACAAACAAATGCAATCTGAAGGTCATGCTGCTCAATGCTAGAAGTCTAAATCTCAAAATGCACTCACTTGAAGCACTCCTTAAAATGGAGAACATTGACATTTGTGCTGTAACAGAGACCTGGCTCAAAGCAGCAGAAAGCACCCCTGCACTACCAGGCTATAACTCATTCCATACCTTTCACCCCCAGAACTTGGAATGAAGCTCCAAAGGTGGAGGTGTTTCCATATTCATAAAGGATGTGCACACCTCCAGACTGGTAGCCCAACATAACGCATCAGAGATACTTCAGGTGCAGCTAACAGTGGGTAAGACAGCGATTCAGGTTGTAGTCTGCTATAGGTCCCCAACTATGTTTCAAGACTCACACTCCACATTTCTAAGCACTGTGGAGAATATTAGGGTCTAACCTAACACTCTCATACTGGGCAACATCAACTTCCCCTCGATTAACTGGGTAAACTACTCGTGTACCAATACACTTGTCCAACGTTTCCCGGAATTAATTTATTCCAATGCCCTGAACCAGCTTGTTCCTACCCCCAATAGAGGGATCAACATCCTTGACCTGGTCATTACTAACATGGGTGACCATTGCTCTACACCAGTAGTCAACTCCTCCCTGGTTAGATCCGACCACAAACCAAAACTTCTCCAAAGCTAACTTTGGGCTCCTAAAAACAGAGGTGGCTAACTTCAAGGCACCCATGTAAATGAAGAATAGGAGAATAGTTGCATAACTGCCAAATCATACACCAATGCACTGTACAAACATGTACACAAATGTGTGGATCTCACCATACCCAATAGAACCAAGATGCTCTCCTCCAAAAAAAGTAAGCCTATCTGGTGGTCCCCTACCATAAACAAACTCTACAACAGAAAGAAGAAACTGATGTGGAATAAGGTGAAGTCCCAAGACTGGAAAAACTCCCTTATCAGCCCCAACAAAAAAGGTGAGATCCCTCATCAAATCCTGTAAAGCTGGCTATGAAAACAGAATTGCGGCAGATAGTAAAGACAACCACAAGGCCTTCTATAGTTATGTAAAGAATCTCCACGGCAATACCCAGATTTGCTCTGAGCTACTGCACAATGGTACCTCCTATACCAAGCCAACAGATATTGCCAATATATTGGCTGACAGATTCTCTGCTAACATTACCCTCCCCAAAGGACCAACCACAATACCAGTAGATTGTCAGCCACTGAGTATTACTGCTGCACAGGTTAAAACAGCACTGTCCAAGGCCAAGATTACAGCTTCTATGGGACCTGACAGTATTCCTGGCTGTGTTCTACATGAACTACAGAGTGAACTGGCACCACACCTGTGTGCCCTGTTCAATCACAGCCTCACCTCAGGCTTTGTCCCTACCAAAGTGTGCACTGCTACAGTCATCCCTCTCCACAAAGGAGGAGCAACTACAGACCCTTGCAACTATCACTCCATTAGCCTGACGAGTCTGATATGCAAAGCTATGGAATGCATCATCATGGACCTAATAAACAAGGATATAGGGAATCTTCAAACTCTGGATCCCACACAATTTGGTTTTGTGAAGGGTAGATCATGCCTGCTCAATCTGGTCGACTTCTTTGAGTCAGTCACCAGAGCTGTGGATGAGAGCAAGGTGGTTCTTACAGCCTTGATATGGTACCTTGATGTGGCCAAGACCTTTGATACCATTCTGCATTCAGGAATCATAGAAAAACTCACTAAGCTAGGCATCAACCCCTATATCACTAGTTGGGTTGCAAACTGGCTCACAGATAGAACCCACAGTGTGAAAGTAGCTGACTCCAAGTCAGACTGTTGAACAGTCACAAGTGGAGTCCCACGGGGTTCGGTCCTGGGCCTTTTCCTGTTTGGTATCTACTTCTTTGAAGTCCAGGCCAACACAAAGAGACTCTGGCTGACAGAGTTCGCAGATGATTGCAAGTTGGGAGCCATTATTAACTCCCCAAGTGATGTTGACATCCTGCAGAAAGGCTTCACCGAGACCAACAACTGGTGTCAGAACCATGGCCTTAAGCTCAATGCCAGAAAATGTATTATCGGTTCCCATGAATTACCACATCGATGGTAGTCCATGGCATATACCTCACTAGATACCTGCGACAACTAGAGAGGCCACAAAAGTACCTCACAAAGATGATCCTAGACCTTAAACAGTTGTTATATATGGACAGACTCAAAAAACTCCATCTATTCTCTGTCTCATATTGCCTACTTAGAGGCGATCTCTGCTTGACTTACAAAGCCATGTCTAACCAAGCTCTGTTAGAAATGCTACATCTAAAGAAATCCCAATCCCTCCACACAACACACTCCAGAGACCTCAACCTCATTACCACAATCAACAGAACATGCTGGAGGGACAGGTTTATAACCCAGAGACTGCCCATGCTATGGAATAGACTTCTCATACATGTCAAACAAAGCATCTCACTGGCCCTCTTCAAGAGAAATCTTGATGAGTGGATGGGAAATAGAAAATTCACCCCTGGAATCACTCCAGTGGCTCTACTCGACAGAGACACTGGGAACTAATGGGTGGCATGATGCCAGGGTAATCCTATGGACTAGACTTGTAAAGGCTCCAGGGCCATTAGCCTAGTATACATCTATGAACCTATAATTAAAAATAAAAATGAGTAAAGCATTGCTTTTTCTCTGGTGGTTGAGAGAGGTTAGTATGTTATCTTAACACAGGTTACAATGTCACAGTAATATGATAATTTTAGCAGAGGATCAAAGCACTTTGCTGAATGTATTAAAGACAACTCGGGGTATGACTAGGGGAAGACCAGCCTGGCCCCTGAGGAGTCAGTGTGGGAAGGGGTTTGGAAAGGAATGCTATTCTTCCATCCCATCCTTCCTGGGGGAATTAATTTTCAGCATGGTTTGACAGCACTCAGTGGTTTGACTGGGAGCTCCATCCATAATAAAATTGAAAACGTCATTCACTAGCAGACATTTGCAGTCTTTAGGACCTTATGTCATTGCACATTGGTTGTGGAGCTGGGATATGGATAGGTCCTATACAGAACGTTTCCTATGTCAATAAGTATAATACCATGCTGGGATACATCAATTCCTTCCCTCTACCAGAAAAGATCATCAATTAATTCTTGACGATAGGTAGAAATCAGGAACCCAATAGTGAGAGAGATACCAGGAGCAGCTGATATCAAACTGCAAAGGGATAAAAAAAAATAAAAATAAATAAACACAGTGTAAAGATATATCATTTTAGGTTTTTAGTTGGCGCAACAAACTGATTTTACTACACAATACTTTCAATGTACCTGCTGCAATATCTAAAGGCTCTGTTAATTTGTCAAGGTTAATACAAATCAGTTGCAGTGTTTATCTGTGTCATGCTGTTGCAAACCAGGCAAGCTGGATTCCAAGAGTGTTTGAAGTATATTAAATAATGACCTTGCGCTGAACTAGTTACTGCAGTCGGGGTTGTGACCTTCAGTGCTGTACGCTGTTATGTGAGAAATGTAATCTGAAACCTGGATTAACTAACCTCTCGGTCTCCACTGGTCATCAAGGCCCAACCCTACTCCATGTACTAATTTGACCTTAACCCATTTATCTTTCACAACTTGGAAATCTATGCATTCTACTTCCTGCTGCTTTACATCCTGTTCTTGAAATTAATCCCACCTTCCCAAATTGTGAAATACCTGTTGTATGCCACTTACTGTGACATAATCCTGATTTACTCAGTAAGCATTGTGTCTGCATGCTTCCAAGGCCCACAGATTGGTTTTCTTCTAGCTTGTAATGACTAGCAAAATTAGAGATTTTACTTTATTCTGTTATCTAAACATCTAAATGCAAAGTTTGAATACATCTCTTTAATTAATTCCTTTTTTTTTTCTTTTGCTAACTTGATATAGCTTACTGGACAGATGTGATTCTTTTGGGGAGTTCTTGTCCTGTATGACAAGTGGAGATGTGGGGGTGGGGGTGGAATCCATCACAGACACATTACATTTCATGACATTAAACCTCAGTGCTGCAACTGTGGTGTTTGAATGAGTATATTATATCTTAGAATAGAAGAGCTTATTTCTTGTAATATATGATACTAAATTACAGGAAGGAAACATTGATGGGAATCAGCATTTTCCTTAAAACTTATGGCTTTTAATATTATTGGTGTTCAGAGGCATTTTTCTCTAGAAGTTTACTTTTCTAATAACTGTATTTTACCCAGCTAGTTATTTTCCTGAAAACACAATCTTATAAGTTTTCAGCCTTCAGCTGTATTAACATCTGTAATTGCACTGCTGAACAACACTGAGCCTGTACTCTGTCTCTGCTCTTCCATGCTGGTATGTGTAACCCATTAACTTAGGATCAATATTCTTGTAGACATTGTAGTATTTACTTGAATATGTAGGGGGAAGGGTGCTGCTTCTGATGACAATGAAGAGAGCAGTAATTTGCAGTTACTCTGAATGATTGCATACACACAAAGCCTTACTAAGAGCAGAGCAAGTTTAACAAGAAGTCCACAAAGCAACTCCAAAAATACAAAACCTGTTATTTGATAGAAAAGTTAATGATATGCCTTTGTGCTTCACAGTATAAAGAAGAATGTAACAATGCACAGAAGGCAGCTGGGTTGCATAAACAGTTTCAAAATTTACTGAACCTCAAATTTTGTCAGTAGCCTTACCCCTTGCCACTCAAACCTTGATACTTGACCCTCAAATACAATCTTGAGACAGAGCGATGCTGTTTTAGTTATTTATTGGTCCATCTGTTTCTGCTTGCACCACTTCGAATTATGTGCAAAGTTTACATGCTTTGGTATTTGCTCTCCCTGTGTGGCATTATGTCTATCAGATTACTCTTCTAAAGGTTATTTAAATAATGCGTTTAGCATGTGCTTAATATTTACTACAATGCAAAAAAAAAAAAAATGCATTTTTGCATAAGTTATGAGGTGACATAGTAGAATTTTGGAAATTTAGTAGAAAGAGGTACATTAAGGCTACTGTCTTTTTGGTCCAACTAGTATTCTGAATTCTGAGTTACTTGTGGTATCATTAGAACATACTAACATTCTGCAAAATACACCCTGATGTTGGCTATAATGCTGTCACTGTGGAACACCATAGAGACAAGAGAGTAGCACCAGAATAGTGCATGGTTTCCATTGCCTACCACTCTCTTTTATGATTTTACCTTTGTATATTCCATGAAGCAGGTAAGGGTGATAAAGGATAGTGAGGGAAACGTACTCACAAGCGAGGAGAGTGTGTTGAGCAGATGGAAAGAGTACTTTGAGGGGCTGATGAATGAAGAGAATGAGAGAGAGAGAGAAGGTTGGATGATATGGGGCTAGTGAATCAGGAAGTGAAACAGATTAGCAAGGAGGAAGTACGGATAGCTATGAAGAGGATGAAGAATGAAAAGAGTGTTGGTCCAGATGACATACCAGTGGAAGCATGGAGGTGCTTAGGAGGAATGGCAGTGGAGTTTTTAACCAGATTGTTTAATGAAATCTTGGAAACTCAGAGGATGCCTGAGGAGTGGAAAAAGTGTTTTGGTACCTATTTTTAAGACTAAGGGTGATGTGCAGAGTTGAAGTAACTACAGAGTGATAAAACTGATCAGTCACAGCTTGAAGTTATGGGAAAGAGTAGTGGAAGCTAGGTTAAGAAGGGAAGTGATGATTAGCGATCAGCAGTATGGTTTCATGCCGGGAAAGAGCACTACAGATGCAATGTTTGCTCTGAGAGTGTTGATGGAGAAACACAGAGAAGGTCAGAAGGAGTTACATTGTGTCTTTGTGAACTTGGAGAAAGCATATGATAGGGTGCCTAGAGAGGTGTTGTGGTATTGTATGAGGAAATCAGGAGTGGCAGAGAAGTATGTAAGAGTGGTACAGGATATGTACAAGGGTAGTGTGACAGTGGTGAAGCCTGGAGTGGGAGTGACAGATACGTTTAAGGTGGAGGTGGAATTACATCAAGGATCAGCTCTGAGCCCTTTCTTATTTGCAATGGTGATGGACAGGTTGACAGACGAGATCAGACAGGAGGCCCCATGGACTATGATGTTTGCAAATGACATTGTGATTTGTAGTGAGAGTAGGGACCAGGTTGAGGAGACCCTGAAGAGATGGAGATATGCTCTAGAGAGGAGAGGAATAAAGGTCAACAGGACTAAGACAAAATATGTGTGTGAATGAGAGGGAGGATAGAGGAATGGTGAGGATGCAGGGAGTAGAGTTGGAAAAGGTGGATGAGTTTTAGTACTTGGGATCAACAGTTCAGAGTAATGGTGAGTGTGGAAGAGAGGTGAAGAAGAGAGTACAGGCAGGGTGGAATGGGTGGAGAAGAGTGTCAAGAGTGATTTGTGACAGATGGGTACCAGTAAGAGTGAAAGGGAAGGTCTACAAGAGGGTAGTGAGACCAGCTATGTTGTATGGGTTGGAGAGGGTGGCATTGAAAAAAGGCAGGAGTCAGAGCTAGAAGTGGCAGCTTTAAAGATGTTAAGATTTGCACTGGGTGTGACAAGGATGGACAGGATTAGGAATCAGTGTATTAGAGAGTCAGTTCAGGTTGGACGGTTTGGAGACAAAGTCAGAGAGGCGAGACTGCATTGGTTTGGACATGTGCTGAGGAGGGATGGTGGGTATATTGGGAAAAGGATGCTAAGGATGGAGCTGCCAGGTAAGAGGAAAAGAGGAAGGCCTAAGATAAGGTTTATGGACATGGTGAGAGAGGACATGAAGGTGGTTGGTGTGACAGAGCAATATGCAGAGGACAGGAAGAAATGGAAACAGATGATCCGCTGTGGCGACCCCTAACGGGAACAGCCAAAAGAGAAGAAGAAGTAGAAGATATTCTATGATTCTGTGATGGGGTAGTCAGTGTCAGCAGGAAATTAATGTATGGATGGATGTACTAGCTATTTTTTAATGATACAAAATGTCAATGTTAAATTTGATTTTACTAATTACACTAATAACAGATACTGAGAATGCCCAATACTTGCACAAGTTTTACATTCAGTGCCAACTTTAAGACTACCAAAGCAGAAACTCTGAAGATAGAAGATTACAAGTATTTGATTCCAGAGAAAATGCAAAGTGAAACCAAGCATGACAGTGATTACTTCAAGTAGGTGCCTTAATTTGCCATCATTGTCAGTTTCTGTTAATAGTGCAGAGAAGACCCAGGTGTTGTTCAGTGTGATTTTCTGGTCAGAACTTCGAATGTCTTCTAGTGTATTAGGCCAGCTACTCTATTCTTAACAGTTGGTGTGGCATACCTTTAAGAACAATGCCATGTAAAAATTGGGGAAGCAAACTATTGAAGAAAATCTCAACCACATGATGTAACTAACAAGCATTCATATATCAAGACCAGGTACTGCAGTCCTTCATTCCTTCATCACCTGATTACCTGCTGAATTCAACTCAAGGTCAGAGGGAGCAGGAGCCAATTTTGGTTTTCAGTGGGCTCAAAGCAGCAAACCTACCCTCAAATGGAATGACAATTGTATGGCTTAGAGTCATTCATATGTGACATGTACACCTACAGGCAAGTGGGAAGATCACCAATCCACGTATGACACATATTTGGGATGTGAGAGAAAAACAGCACTCGTGGTTAAAAAAGCAGTGTGTGAGCATAATGCTGCTTTCAGTTTCAGAAGCTGAAGTATGTTAATGCACATATATTTTTTTCTCTCCTACCCATTCTACCTACTTATTCATTTTAAACTTTAAAAACACTGCTATAAGTGTTTAGATGTAAACTACTTTTCTCTCTGAAGGAACACACTACATGAGGTGAATAGGAAACTGTGGATTCTGATTTTTATGATGGTATACATTGCCTGCTAGTGTTCATTAGCATGGCAAAGACAATCCCCTGGATTTAATAAACTCCATGTAGGAATAGTGTTACTCCTACATGGAGTGAATGGTGTCCGTGTCCACATCTCCCTCTAGGCAGCAGGCCTTGTATATTAATTAAGCCACACTACTGAGATGGAGCCGTGTACATGGATACTGAATCAGTGCAGGGGGCGTGTTACAGTAGTGCTTGCAGATCTGTAACATGCCCCTGCACTGTCAAAGTGCCATATGGCAATTTACAATAAAAAACAGTGTCTGCGGACACTGAAATGAAGAATGGGAAGTGAATGTAATGCAGGGGGTGTGTGATAGGTACTGTAACACACTCCCTGCATTGTGAACGTGCCGTACAGCACTTTAAAATAAATAAAAATAAAGAAAGTGTACTCAGACAGTTAAAAGATGAATGGGAAGAAAATGCCATGCAGGGGGTGTGTTACAGATACTATAACACCCCCCAGCATTGTGAAAGTGCCATATGGCACTGTACAATATAAAAGTGTCCTCGGGCACATACCTCTCAACCTCTTAGATCAAAAAGTCTGGACAAAGCCATTAGTAAAAGTGGAACAAAAGGCCAAAAATAGGGACAGTTTTAAATATTGCTCTTACAAACTTAAAAAGTTGATAGAATGGCAGATTTTGCATTAGCATGGATTTCCTGAACAGTATGTAACTTGAAAATCAAATGCCTGTCATTATTTTCTAACTGCAGCCTGAAAATAAAGTAATGTCATATAGGGTGTGTGTTACAGTACCCGTAACACATCCACTGAATTGTGAAGGTGCCATATGACAGCAAAACAATAAAGAAAGTGTCCTCAGACACTTATTTCATAATTGAAGTGTGATGTTTCAGTTAAAAGTAATAGACTTTTTTATTTCTTTTTATGTAAAGTTTAAGCATAGCTGAGCAGGTTTGTGCTGTGAGGTGCTTTTCTCAGCAGTGCTTAAATGTAATGAAGAGCTATATAGAAATGTATAGCCGAAATTTTCAGAGGTGAGTGGTTGGAGTCATGACTTCCCATGCAGTGATTGAACAGTTCAAATACCAAAACAGGCCCTTCAGCTTTTACATGGGAAAATATTTTTATATATTTTTTTTATTTTATTTAATAATGTAGTAATTAATATTTGTTAACAAGGGTAGTGTAGGTGGTCCAAAATCCTAGTGACAGTGGTGATATGAGGTGAAAACCTCCATTTAAACTCAAGTGTCCCATACAGTACAGTCACACCCCAAGGTAATGTAATGAAAGCACATAAGGGGAGGTGATGAAAAGTAAAATAAAAACACTTAATAATGTATTAGTAATGAGTAATTAATATGTAATTCTGACTTTTTAAGTGAAAACTTTTATTTGCTCTTAGCTCAGTTTTGCTAAACACTGCTAAACCAAGCTAAGCAATGCTTAAACAGGACCTGTCTGAGCAATGCTTAGCAATACTTAGCTCTGCTTAGCTGGTTTGAGCATTGCTAAGAAGTCCCTTTATAAGCAATATTCAGCTCAGCTAAGCAGATTTGTGCACCATTAAGCACTGCTCAGCATTTACCACTTTAAGCACTGCTCAACTCAGCTTAGTAGGTTTGCACACTGCTGAGCTTTGCTCAGCATTTTTGA
Source organism: Protopterus annectens (assembly GCF_019279795.1). Classification (NCBI taxonomy): domain Eukaryota; kingdom Metazoa; phylum Chordata; order Ceratodontiformes; family Protopteridae; genus Protopterus; species Protopterus annectens. The sequence goes on from NC_056732.1 coordinate 516,340,897, forward strand.
AAATGCTCCAATGATGGCAAGGGGTGGGAATATGGCCTTATTTAAACTGCACAAGTGGGAATACAAGCAGAACCTGTTAGAGTTTGATCACTGTAGGAACTGGCAGGTGCTGGTGAAGGTGTGTATTTTCAGGTGCAGTGCTGGAGAATGTTGGAGTCCAGGGTCATGCCTGGGCTGCTTGTAAAGAACCATGGCAACAGACTGCTGCAAAGCCAGTACCAGGGCTCAGAAGACAAGTCTGAGAACTGGGACCATCTGGCATGTGAGCTCACAAATGCCACTGGCATCCCTCACACTGGTGAGCAGGTCTATCATCATTATAATGACCTGAAATGGAGGAAGGGGGTGCTCCTGGCTTAATGGATCTAAGATACTTGGGAAGGGAATGCTCTAGAAGTTTGTAAGTATAGCAACTGGTGATTTATCAAATTATAGTAAGAATATATAATAGACAGGTATGCAAAATGGTGTGTTCTCTCCCCACAGCTGCAGATGACAGGGCTCGTAATGTGGAGGCCCATAGAGGATGACTGGTGAGGCTGCACTGACAGTGTTTTGAGTACAGATATATTTTGCAACATATATATATATATATATATATATATATATATATATATATATATATATATATATATATATATATATAGTCCAATAAATAACAAAGTGTAATTGTTTACTGCCATTAGGTATAGTGTGTTCTAAATGTACTGAATAAATGTGTTGTTAGACCAACATTCATATAAGTAACTAATGCCAGGTACTGTGTAATACAGATGAAGGCAGTGAACAAGCTACTACTGATGAAAGGAAGCCAATACTTTAGTAAAACTGTGTAGGAATGAATCTGTTAATAAGCTATACTGTGCTTGCTACTGTGACATACATTCTTCATCTACAGGATATACAGTGTAACTGAATGTAGAAGTTATAATTTAATAAACCACTGTTACATGTTACCCACAATAAAGCTTATGCCAAAAAACTGTTGTGTTTAATCTGGTCTGTTGTTGAAGAAATACAAATGTACAGGTGCTACACAGCAAATATGGCTATGATAGCATGAATCCAGTGCGGTGTATCTGCTAGGCATCTGTTATGGCAAACTGTAGATGTAGAGCTGTGAAACACGATACAATGCAAAGTGATTTATGTTCTGCACTAAGATCTGAACCTTGAATAGTAATGTGTCATATATTATAGTGTATTCCCTGCAGCATTGTCTTGTATTAACCTTTGCATTTCAGCTACATGTATTTCTGAATGTAGGTATGCTAATGCAAGCAAGTTTGAGACCGTAATAGGTGGGGACTGCAAATATATAATGATGTGCAAATGTGTATGGGTTGGGCATGCAACCCAGCAGCCTGTTGTGGTCTCTACAGATCACACATAATCACATCCACTAGGGTTTAAAGGTGTAAACCTGCATTCAAACTATTAATACACAGTACACTATCATGCATGAATCTTAGGCATGTATGCTCAACTGTCACTATAGTCTTCTGTGAAACTCTACGTATATTACAAGGTCAGAGTGAGTAACCAAGTGAGTTTTAGGCACAAATCAGTGAAGCAGTAGGCAGAAGTGGCCCAGTAGCTGTGTGGTAAGAAATTGATATGTTGTTTAGTTTTGCATACACAGACCACAGTTTGAATCCAGGGACTGGTACTAACATGTGTTTATAGTTACACACATGTAATCCTGACTATTTGTAGAAACATTCAGATAGTGTTAACAGATATTTTCTCCAGAGGGCTGACAGGTAAAGAAATGTTTGTATTAGCTGTATGAAGGGTATAGTAATAAACTGTGTACAAATGTTCCAGTGCCCAGCTCCATGCCCACAAATGACAGCAGGATAGATATATAGACTATGCACTCTTCCCAATACATGCCTCTCAAGTGCCACACATCATGACTAGTGATCACTATTGCCAATAACCTTGCACACAGATAAAAATCCAGCAGAAGTATACCATTAGCACCGTCACATAACATGAGTGCAGGGTACAACTTATTAAGTCATATATGTAACCATGACATGTACGAGTCCTCTCTACTCATGTACCTAGAATTGTCACAGCTTGCTCCATAGCATTCTTGGTTGACAGATTAACAGGTCTGTATGTGCTACAGTAGCTATAGGTCCCAGATAGATGTAAAGTGATGGCAGACCTGTACAGTACTTAGCAGTACTGTCGTGACAAATATGAGCCTATACAGTTGGTAATGGACTGTTTTTCCTCTCCACCCACCCCTTATCTGCATCAATAACTATTATTTCTAACCTACGCTTATGTTGTTCTCAAAACCTAATGTCAGGACTTTTGTTCTGTTATTTTTCATATATTTAAATGGTTGCATGCTAACATACTATGCTCAAATGCCATTGTTGGTGGCCTGTTGCCGTAAATATAACTGGCATGCTGTTACAATACTTACTGTTATTCCATTTATGCATGTGTTCTGTTTGCCATGCAGTTTTTTAAGTTATAAGGTTCTGGGTTAATTGGAACACCGATGCATGCCGTTATAACTAATGTTGAAAAGTTTTGTTCATGACTAACCAAAACATTTTGTCAAATCTCAACACCATAGCACTTTTGGAAAGGCAGATCCCAGCAGCTCCGCCTGTCCCACCTCATCTGACCACGGCACTGGGCTCCAGCATGTCTGGAACCCAACCTCAGGTTGCCTCTTCCGCTGGTCCTGCACCACCCTTAGGTTGAACCACCTCAGGAGACAGGGCTCGTTCCCCCTCTTGGGCGTGGGCATGAGATGACCCTGTCACCTGACACCAGGTCCGAGGTATGGTGTGCAGGGTCATCCAGCATGATTTGGATGATCGACTGCACCAGATTAAGGGCAGACTGGTGCACCTTGAGGGGCAGGGTGGCCCCATTGTCCAGCCCCCAGCACAGCCACCTTCAGAGCTGTGAAGGAGCAGAGTTGACTGACCATGGGTGAGGACCTCAGTCCCACTGTTTCTATCTGGGGCCACGTGGGCACCTGATTCCCAACCACCCTCCTCATCCAAAGTGTTTAGCCCCCTCATGTGTCATACACCTCCCCTGTATACTGTCTTGTCTGTCTGCAAAAGCAACCTCTCCTACCCAACTTATCTCCCCCAAACTTACTTACAACCTTTTCCCAACATCCTACTCTCACCTTTAAAAAAGGGGCATCTCTCCCCCAAAAATCTCCCCCCAAAAAAATCACATCCCATACATAGCTTTCCATTTCACCCCCACATACACTGACGTCAATCAATTTACCCTTGTATTACTCAACAAATGTATGTCATCCACACCCCTCCCCGTGGGGTGTGAAGCTCTAAATTCCAAATTATCCACATCAGTCACAGCTGTTGCTACAGAAGAAACTGGGAGCTATGGTCCTTTGCTACACCCATCCTGCACATCCTAGCTGCCTTTCATAGTGTTTTTCCCCCTACTTGCCCCCATTTCACCACTTTTCTATCACCCCTTTTTAACTTTCTTTTTTTGGAATTAGCATGGGTTTAAGCAGGAGTAAGCGCCAATAAGTGAAGCTAAGGGAACCTAAGTGCCTCTTGGCACCACTTAACATCACGCAAAACCATGCAAACCTGCTTTAATCACTCTATCTCATTCAGCCACTGTTCTGCTCAGCAACAAGAGAACCAGCCCTACCAGGTTTCAAACCCAGGACCCTGTGCACTAGAATCACAACAACATACCACTACACCAAATGAGCTGTGAGATTTGCTAATGCTTTTGTAAATATATCATGCATTATGGTCAATTAACATTAGGGGGAAAACTAAGCACCACCCAGTCTCAAACCCAGGACTCCGTGCACTAGAGTCAGAGGAAAGCACCACTATGTCAAATCAACTGGGTTAACTAGCAATGCTTTTTCAAATACATCATGCATTACAGAAAAAAAAGCGCAGCCAATTTTCAGATGTAGGCCCTTGAGTCAGAGCAATGCACCACTACACCAAATCAACTGTGGGAGTTAGCAATGCCTTTTCAAAGATATTATGCATTAGTATCATTGAACATTAGGGAAAAAATATCACAGCCAATTGTTGAATGCAGGACCTTATGCACTAGAGTCAGAGGAATGCACCACTAAGCCAAACCATCTCTAAAAAATTAGTAATGCTTTTGTAAAGATATCATGCATTACAGTCATGTAACAGGAAAAAAAGACAAACATGGAGATAATTGAGCCCAGGACCTTCTGAACTAGAGTCACAGCAACACACCACTACACCAAACAGCTGTAGGGAAGTATTGATACTTTTGTCAAGATATCAGGCACTACAGGGATGTGACTTTAAGGAAAAAGAGACATCACTGTCAATGTTTGAGCCCACAACACTCTGAATTGCAGTCAGAGGAACATACCAGTACACCAACTGACCTCTAGACCATCACAATAGCTTTTACAAACATATCCTAATTGCCAGTCATACAGTACTCCTATATATAGTGGCCCAAATCACACTGTACTTGGGCCTCTGACATAGACATAGAACCAGTACACAGACAAATAAATGCTGCTGGATGTAAGAGAGGCCTACAATATCAGGTGGAGCTGACATCTGCACAGACTGTTGCTGAATACCCACAGTTGTGCCCCCTATTTATGGCAGTGTCCTAATAAAACCTACCCTGTGTGCCCGCATACTGGCAAGGCAGTGCAGATTGGGGTTACAAAACCATGACAAACAGCTCTGTGTTAATGTCATACCCATCAGAACACACATGTCCATGCAAATCCTGTGTTACACAGCGTATGCTTGCACATATGTCTTATAAATGCAAATGCCAAAATAATGGCTTGGTAGCTCTATCTGTAACATTTCTAGCATCTGTCACATTTAGACACCAACAGTCCTGGCACACAGCCCAATCTGTGGCACGATAACTACAGGCATGTCAATACTACATAGGAATAATTGATCCCTGCAATGTCCTGTGAAACTGGTTTATCCTACTGCAGTCACTGCCACCTACAGTAGCACTTTAAAGGCCTGCAGGGTGGGACACATCTCACAATTATGAATATGTGTAGTAAATGTTGACTACCACTCTCTGGATGGCACTATTATGTAATATATGCACCACAGGCACATGCCTCACCTGGACTGTTGTGGATACCCTCAACTAGGCTATGCTGGGACACAACAGCTGACACTGCACCCTCACTGACAGTAACTGCTTGCTCTCCCCAATGTCTTCACAATCCCTAGTCTGACTCCTGGTCTGAATGCAGCAGCTGTGGCCTGCTACATATGCAGCAGTATGTCCAGATACCTGCTACAGACCTGACCTTACTCACAAACACCTAGAGTAAGACATCCACACAACAGCCAAACATAAAGGTTTGGTGGGGATGTTGAGGTTTTATGGGACATGTGTTACAGTCTCTCCCTACAAACATACTCAGCTTATAGACAAGCATCAACTGTAGCAACATGCACAGTCAGATAGAAAAGGATGTATGAGAGTCACATCAGCTGTAAGATATTGTAGCAAAGGAAATACAAACATACTCAGCTTATAGACAAGCATCAACTGTAGCAACATGCACAGTCAGATAGAAAAGGATGTATGACAGTCATATCAGCTGTAAGATATTGTAGCAAAGGAAGAAAAGAAGGAGGGAGTAGTCTGAAAATGAAAGTAAAGCAAATAATGTGTCCTGTTTCAGTGGAAGGAAGTAACAAGCTATGCACTGGCTGTTATTTTGGACTACACAAAAACCTCTTAAACTTATTGCTCAGTATTATGGGTTAGTACTGAAATATATTAAGATTATTAATTTATTAATATTAAAGAATGATAATGAGTTGACATCTGATTTACATATTCACAGTGCCCAGAGGGATTAATCTGTACTAAATAAGCACAACCTTCTGCTACAGTACTTGTATCATAGTAGAGGAGACTGCATTCATCAGCTTGAGACGATGATGTTTGATTGTTGCCACTGCATTAAGATTTTTGACTTACATACAAGTCATGTCAAAGTATGTGATTTTTCTTTACAAATAAATTATTTAAACAGTTGTGATGGCTTATATTTCAGATAACATTGTGTGTTGTCTGAAGTTTATCTATTTGTGTTAGTACAGCTTATATCCGATGTGTCTTCTTCTAAAGTTATTTATTTTCATAGCAACATTTCTCTGAGGTTGAGAACACATGATGACATTTTTATATCAGTAGTAGTAATGTACACATCATCAAAGCTTATCCCAAATGGTAGCATTTTCCTTTCCCACACTGAATTCATTGTTAATGCTGCTATCTATTAAGAAATTACACATTTTTTCAACGCTGTCAGATTTGTCATTACCTTGTCTTTTTTTTTTTTTTTTTGGGAGGGGGGTGGGTTATACTTATATAGTACATGTGCATATTCATATAACAGGACCTTGCATTACAGCTCTTGGCAAAAGGCAACTTTAATGCATGCTGTACAGTACTGGGTTGTTTGATATTTCTTGCATATCACTCATGAGTTGCTACTGACATTCCTGTACAGTTGAGCCATGTTTTATGTTAACGATGAATAATATGTGCATATGATAGTAATCATTTCTATCACTTCTTTACAGGTTCATCACTTACTTTGGTTAATGGTGCTGCTACAAGTTGTGTCCTCTGAGGTTGACTTTGTGTGATGCTCACAGAATACAGCCATTACATGGGTATGTAAAGGTTGATAATTTTTCATGCAAGACTATTAATGTTTGTATGTGCTTAGCTTCTCAGGCTTTTGCTTATGTTCTGAATGTGTGTGCTATCCTCAGCCTTTTAACTAAGGCTATAATATATTGTACACACCTACATCTTCCAGGGATCAACCCCAGCTGCTGGTTCTTCTTCAGACTTTTTGTCTGTGTCTGCTGGCCCTGCCTGGGTTGCTGGGAACTGCGGTCCTTGACCTTGTTGTCTTTGTTACAGCTGTTTCCTGACAATTGTATTCTGCAACATGGCAGAGACTGAGTATTTTGGCTGAGGTGGCTGGGTCATACTACAGGACACCATCAGAAGTGTTTATGCATTAGAACATTGATTTGAGCAAGCCAAATAAATGATTGATAATATTCCTGGTTTAAGCAAGGGCATCACTGTATCCTTGTTCAGTAGGTTTGTGTAGGTTTCTCATGTGTGTTATGAGCCAAGGTTCCAGTGCATAACCTGCATCCCCACTAGATGTCCTTTTAGAAATTCACCCCTAGCAAACCTTGCATACAGGTCAAAGGCATGCCATATAGGTTCATAGGTTCATAGGTGTTTACTAGGCTAATGACCACAGAGGCCTTTTTAAGCCTAGCCATACATCTCAAATCTCTGACAAGTTTTGATACTCTTGATGAGTGTAAGCAGGGGGTTGGGAGATAAAACATTTACATGCAGGGGCCTGGGAGATTAACCATTTTCAGGTTCCCTGTGGCCTCCTAAGCAAGCAACAGCATTGCTTTAGGAAGTGATATAGCACATTCACTGCAGCCGTCTTATGAATACCATCCTACAGAATACGGATGAGGGTAAGCTAATCACAGTCATATTCATACAGTCTGATCAAAAAGTCTTCATCAAACAGTCCAAATTTATCAGAACTGCTCCTACTATGGTTTCTTGTGTCATTCAAATGGCTGAGCAGCTACTTCTGTAGCCAGTCCTTCCAAGTTAAAATAAATGGCTTCTCTCATTTAGAGCAGGATGTCCTTGATAATGTCCCTCTTTATCACTGTTGCAGTATTCTTTACAGATGGGAAATCCTGCCAAGGCTAGCCAAACATCCAGACAGCATAAGAAAGCTGTATCTTCTTCCAGGTGCCAAACTTCAGATATATGTCCTATGTCCAAGATGTAAGGTACATAAGTGATGTATGAGCGCCTAAGCCTCAGAACTACTTTGCCATCAGTCCAAATGCTTTTTTTATGAATTTGGTCACCAGATTTGTTTAGCAACTGAGCTTTGATAACATAAGGGCCTCACTGGGGTATTTCCCCTTCTTTTTTATTTCCTTTTGTGACAGTATTTTTTTCCTTATTATCCAGGAAGGGAAAATATGACTCTTGGAGGCAGATTCCTCATAAAGACAGACACAAGTGCCTTTTTTTTCTTTGGGTGCTTAGGACCATACCCAGTTTGAGATTTGTCAGGCAGTCGTTTCAAAGGCTGTTCACAGTTGTTTGTCATCCCTTTCTATTTATTTAGAGAATCAGCATTTGAAGCTTTTGGCCCAGGGTACCATGGTTTCTGAGTAGGCCCACCCTGATGTACAGCCAACACTTTAAAAGAAGCCTAAGAAGGTGAGAATTGAATCTGCTTCTGCTGTCCAAACTCCACCAGACATCTCCATCAGGTTAGCTAAAGAGCCTGAGGATCGTCCATTGTAAGCATGAGCTCCCTCTGCTGTGAGCCAATTGGAGGCCAACACAGGGCTGCCTACTCATATGTCAGCTGAGGTTGTGCCTACATCTGCTACAGACATGAAGGGGAACCATTTCTGATTTTATCAGATGGACCTAGGGGAAATTCCCCATGTACTAGTTAGAAAGGAAGTTCCTGGTATTCTTACTGAATCTAGGCAGGGTCTGAGCATCCTGGGTTACATGAGTGTTGGGTTTTACAGCCGATATACTACATTTATGACAACTCATAACCTAACTCCCTAACCCAATTCAAGTGCAACCTGGACAGCTGGATGGGAACAAGAAATGTATCCCTGGTTTGGCACCTATACTGTCTGTATTTGTGCCATTGAGTCCTTTTACATAGCCTACACTAAACATTAGTGAGGTTTTCCATAGTCTCTGCCACAGATATTGCACCAATCCCATGTGTGTGCGACCTTTTCCAACTCCAGCAGAAGTGAGCAGGCAACGCTCTATCACTTTTCCCCTTCCCTGCATAGCTCCTTTAGTGCTAGTGCTGCTAATTAATCACTGGTCATCTTGGTCACAGTAAGAGCTGCTTTCCTCTGTAGAGCGTATTGTTGTTAGAAGCCAGACCAATAACTCATTCACACCTTCTGATTGCTCACCCAGTGTTACAGAGGATTATATTAACTATTTATTTGGTCAAGTTTAATAGGTGATCATTTCAAGTTGATAGTCAGTGCCTGTTATAATCCCAACCCACTACATCCAATGTAGTTTAAAGTTTTTTTAAAATGGTTGAGGTCATTTTTCCTGATGTTGAAACACTATTATGAATGGTTATTTTTAACTTACACTGAGAAATAAGAACTAGAACATCCCTTGAAGATGCATTAAACAAATCTGCCCTCTTGCAGCCAGTTACTACCCCAGCTAAACTAATCTCCACATTTCCAGTCACTTGTTAGCAGATTGTGAGTCATGCGTGCTGCCAGGTTTACCTGCACATACATTGTAGGTAATCCCTTGGCCATTACAGACAACCTTACAGTTGACAGAGTGGCATCCTTTCCTGTTGATGTACTTCTTTCTCAGTTCACCAGGTGGTGTTTTTGTTTGGATATGTCTGCAGTCTATGGCCCCCCAGAACCTCAGGGAAATATGCTATGGAAAAGAAATTTTGCATGGTTGTACCTCTCTCATCTGAGTTATATGGAAATTAGATATGGTCCCTTACATGTGGTAGCACTGCATTTAGAAATTGATGTAATATTCTTGATGTGGAGGCCTGGTACACCCCTAATATTTACAGTGGTATGGGTTCTCCATGATTTGCCTGTGGGCACATATGAGAGCTGCAGAGGTTGCATACTTCCTCTAAGATATGCCTGTTCACCCAATTTCTGTATCATGAAGTCCATTATAAGTCAAATGTGGTCTGAAGTCCATTATTCTTCTTGGACGAGGTCTGGCAGCAGCTGTACCTTGTATTAAAACCTGTTGCACATGCAGGTTAATGGTTGCAGCAGCAATTCCGAATACTTTCTTCTAAGCATAATTTTGGCTGTATTCCAAAGAGTATTGGAAATGAGTCAAAGAGGGAATGAGGCATGTACACATGTTTTATATGTTCCTGAATCACTCTACCATCTTAAAACTGCTTTACTAGCACGCATTTCAGTTTCACCTACTTATGACTTAATTAGCATTTTCTGCTGCTTAGTCTTGTTCTGAAGTCAGTTATGGTGCGCTGAGCTGTTTAATGAAGCGATGCACACACACATTCGCTTAGTGTGAAGTGTATGTATTCATGAATCTAGGCCTACTTTTTTAAAAAATATTTTCTGGATTTGTTGTATATCACCACGCCTCTCAACTGTATAAAATTTTCCAGAATGTCCAAATTTTTGCTTCATATTTTTGATCTGTTCTTAATAAAACCCGTGGTTTTCTGGCAAATTATTAAAGATTTAAGTCATTAACTAATGACAGCCATTTGAGTTTCAGCCTATATATCCTTCAGAAAATGCATATTAATACAAATCATGTTGTTCTATCAGCTTTATAAGAGTATAAATGCAATATTTAATATCAGTCCCTGATTTTGGCCTTTGTCTCCTCATCATTTTTTCCCAGAATTCTTGTATTAAGAGGTTGAGAGGTGCGCATATTGCATGGGAGGAGGCATAATAGTACATATTGCTGCTAAATGATAGAGTGTTCTTTTCAGGTACTGACAATCATCCATAAAATACATCAGATTTTCTTCGCTGTTCTATGGTATTAATCTGGGTTCTTTCTGTGAGACAAGTTACTGTCTTGAGTTCTATTCTCTTCAGCCATTTGTGCAAAAGTGTCCTCATTTAAGCGGAACAACTGATATTTTGCGCCATTCAAGCAAATTTGAATGCAGTACTAGTCGTGTCATTCTTTCTCTTAATATTGAGTTACTATATACAAGTACAGTCCTTAGGACTGATGTCTTGTTAATATTTTTGATGCTTACCAACCTCTTTGAGTTATTAGATGTTATATTCAAAAATATATTTTTATTTCATATTCTTGACTTTGTATAGATGTTATGGATACCACAATAACCATTAACTATGTCAGTCTGACAGTCTGATGGAAAGAAAAAATATTCTATCCTTGTTAGTTAAGTTTTATTAGCTGGTAAAATTCCATTAAGTATAAATTACACTTTATTCAGAATCACTGATATAGCTATTGATTCTGTAAATGCCAGTCTAACTGATGCAAATGCTGGAGGGTTTTTTCTTAATTACTTCCTGAACCAATTAAAAAGCCTGGATATGTTATGGTTATTAGAGCCACTCACTGAAACTATTTTCAACAATACCATATTGTAATTTTTTGGCTCTAAAGAGGTGTTTTTTAGTCACAAGACTTCCATAAAAAAAAACTATAAAACTAGTGCAAACTTTTTCAGAAGTGTGTGCCTAGAATGTAAACTAGACTTGCTTATTCCACACACACTAACACTTGATAAAATCCTTGGCAAACTAGAGGGAGTGGGCAGAAAGGCACCAGTGAGATTGCTCGGATCTGCATTCTGCTGTTCTGTACACTTCTATAGCAGCAGGAACTGATGAGTCTTCAGCCAAGAAAGCTGACTAAAATAATGTAAATTGGCTTGTGAACAAAAAACAAATAGTACTTTTCTTCCATACTACATCTGTGAGCTAAAACGTTTTGATGAAAGTGTACATATGCAACTTAGTCATTTCCTAGGAAATACTTTTTTGTGTGCTAACAGAAAAGGAGTATTATATATGTTCAAAATATATTGCTTAGCAGATTGCCCTAATTAGATTAGTGGACTTGGTACCTGTAGAAGATGACCAAGAAGGATAGAAGTGAGTAGTCATTGCAGGCTTGCCTATCCAGGGGGAGGGGAAGCAGTTCTAGCTTGCCATATGCATGACACCTTTGACACCTTTATGTGGATGTTTTTCTATACATCACAGTTTTGATGTAATATGTTTTGGAATTGTGGACATTCAGCTTATTTAAACATTTTACTTTGATAATGAGATATTAAGTTTGTTAAATGGGCTGAAAATTCTATATTTTATGCTTATTTGACTACAGCTAGAAGGGTTGAACAATAATTCTGATATTTGATATTTGTTAAAGATATAGATGATAGTATATATTGATGACAGAGTTTCTATTTAATTTCCACAAGCTGTCTAAGCATTTACACTGATGGCATCATCATCATCATCATCACCCCCCTTTTCCCCATTTTCTACATGGGGTCGGGGTAGAGTGCTAACTGTTGCCATCTTTCTTGATTCAATGCCACACTTCTGCCTTATTCAACACTCATGCCTGGCTGTCGCAGATCCTCTCTCACACAATCCATCATCCTCTTTGCTGGACATCCTCATTTCCTCTTACTTTCTTCCTGTCTGTCCCAAATCTTCTTCAACAGATTGTCTTCTGCTTTTCGGCACATGTCCCCAAACCACTGTAATCTGTTCTCTGATCTTTTCTGCAATTGGAGCTACTTTGGCTTCGTCTCTTATGTCCTCATTTCTTTGTCTATCCCTCAGTGTGCATCCTATCACCCATCTCAGGCACTTCATTTCCATCACCTCTAGCTTCCTCATCTTCTCTGTCTTTGCTGCCCACATTTCTGTACCATACAGTAGTACTGGTCACACCACTGTCTTCTACATCTTACTTTTCAGCTTCTTTGGCATTCTTCTGTCATTCACTACACCTGAGACTCTATGCCAGTTGGCTGCAGCCCCTCTGATTCTAGCTTTGATCTCTTCATTCAGACTTCTCTTCCCCTCAACCACCCCTCCCAGATACGTCAAGCTATTAACCTGTTCTACTATCTTCCCTTCTATCTCTGTTCTCAGCTTCATCTCAGTTCTGAGCTTCTTTTGATTTCCCCAATTTCTTGCCATTACCACTGTCTTATCTATGCTTAGTTTCATCCCATGTGCCTTCAGTTTTGCATTCCATTCTCCTATCCTTTGCTGATGTTTTTGCTCAGAGTCTGCCTGTAGTGCCACATCGTCTGTATACAGCTACTATGTTGATCGACTGTCACCTCTGATCTGTTTGCTAATGTAGTCCTTCAAGTCAAAGTCAAAGTAAACTTTATTGTCGATCAGATATACATAGCAGTGCAAACTGAATGAAATTGTGTTCCTTAGGTCCCTGTGCAAGACATAACAATGAAACACAGAGTTTGAATGACAGTAAAAGTAATGCATATACAGTTTGTTTGTGTCTTTCAGCTTTTCCCAGTTAGGGATCGCCACAGCGGAACTCCGGTCCGCTAATGATTGGCAGTAGAGTTTTACGTGCTGGCTTGCCAGGCCTAACGCACAACCTTCCACAAAGGAATGCCCATTCATGCATGTCACCACACAGAAGACATTCTAACTGAGGATCAAACGGGCAACGTCTAACTGTGAGACGACAATGCTACCGCAGCACCACCACCGCAGTACAAAAGTAATGCACATACAGTAATAATTAAAATATTGACAATATAATAAATTATCACAATTGCACATTCCACACATGGAGTTTGCACATTCTCCCTGTGTCTCCATGGGGTTTCTCCCATGTCCAAAAAACATGCTGATTGTTTCCATCTCAAACTCACCAGTGAATGGAGCTGTCGGCAGCAGCACAGGCTCTACATGGTGCCCTGTAGGGGGAAGTTTTGTACAGACCATCCGCTTTCTGCATCTACTGTGGCGAGCAGCATCCTCAAGATAGGAGAATATAGATCACAGACTGCATGCCGTGGCAAGCTAGCCACTCAAAGGTTAAAATATGGCTCTAGGTGATTTGGTCATGTTGACTAATGTCTCCAAAATGGGCATGGGTAGTTACTGGTGATAGGTGGGTTGAGGACCCAGCCTACTCTGACTTACGCCAGGGACCCTTGCTAATGGTGGGAGGGCCAATGTGTGCCCACCATAAATCCCAGCAGCCCTGGGTCAATAAGCTGCTGGCCGGCTGGTGTCTAGTTGATTAGCCTGGGTTATCTGGAATAGCTCTGTTGAGCGAAAGCTGGATGGAAAACCAACCTGCAAAACATGAACTGTGAATTGCTATGCTTAATATAGATTCACTGACAGGATGCAGCTTGGAGGTGACTGAAATGTGATACAGAGGAGGTTGGATATCCTATGTATCAAACAGATGAGATGGAAGGCAGTGCAGCAAAGCCACTTGGCTTGGGATCCAGACTGTACTACTCAGGAGGGGGACGGGCTAGAAATGGTGTAGGAATTGTGCTGAGAGAGAGTCTTCAGAAGGCAGTGAGGGATATCATCAGAATTAATGACAGACTCATGGCAATCAGACTCCAGTGTAATGACAGGGCAGTAGTCATAATCTCAGCCTGTGCCCCACAGCAGGGTTGTGATAAAGAGGAAAAGAGTGCATAGAGACAGCAGTTGCAGGACCAACTAGATAAAGCAGGACAACATGAATTGGTGTTGATAATGGGTGACTTGAATGCACATATTTGGACAGACAGAACAGGATATGAGAACTGTCTGGGTCCACATGGGTGGGGCAACAGGAATAAAGAAGGAGAAGCCATTCTAGTCTTCTGTCTGGCAAATGGCTTGATAGTAGCCAACACATGGTTCAGAAGGAGAGACAGTCACAAGATCACATACAACAGTAGCCAACATGCAACTCAGGTAGACTTCCTCCTAGTATGGAAAAGGCACTGGGGTAGAATCTATGATTGCAAAGTCATCCCCAGTGAAACAGTCAGCCCTCAGCATAAACCACCAGTTGCCACAATCAGCTGCAAGCAGTGGTTAGAGAAGGTTCTAAGATCAACATAGACAAGGCTGAAGACCTGGAAGTTGACTGGAGAGAAAGTACAACAGTTCAAGGAATTACTCAGGGCTCTAGCACCTCAAGAAGGGGAGGAAACAGGTGGAGCAGAACAAGAACAGCAGCACCTAAAACAGCATGTGTTAGGACTACAGAAAAGATATGTGGCCAAACCAGGTATGGAAATAAGGTGCATAAGGAAAGCTGGTGGTGGAATGCAGACGTCCAGGAAGTCATCACAAGAAAAAAGGGGTGCAGAAAGAAGTGGGGGTTAGAAAAGACTGACCAGGCTAGGAAGGACGACTGGTTGGCTAACAAAGAAGCTAAGAAAGAAGTTGCAATAGCAAAGAATAGGGCATCGGAGGCATTCTACCAACTTCTGGAAAGTGACTCAGTAAGTGGCACAAAAAAACTATATCAGGTTGCAAGGCAAAGACAGAAAAAGAAGATAGTCAGACACCCTTCATAAGGGATGCCAGCAACAACCTGCTCACCAGCCCACAGGACATCAGAAGCAGATGGAATGAGTATTTGCAGCACTTCTGAATGAAGAAACCACCATAGAAGCTGTACTGCCCCAGAAACAACCTACGATGAGAGAAGAAGAGGAACCCACTCTAGAAAAAATAAGAAAAGCACTGAGGAAAATGAAGTCAGGGAAAGCAGCGGGTTCAGATAAGGTCACAGCAGATATAATAAAGATGCTGGGTGAGACAGGGGAGAAATGGCTCCTGAGGGTATTAATAGTAATGTGGAGAGAAAGGCATATCCCAGATGACTGGAGAATAAGCATACTCATGCCAGTGTACAAGAACAAAGGGGATATCCACAATTGTGGGCAGTAAAGAGGCATCAAACTCCTATCACATTGCATGAAAGTTCTGGAGAGGGTGATTGATAAATGGATACTCAGAGTAGTAGATTGTAGGATGGGAGATGACCAGTTTGGATTCAGATCAGGATGCAGTACAAATGACCAGATGTTTGCAGTGAGACAGATAGTTGAGAAGAAGCTAGAGATGAGGAGGGAGTCCAACTGGGCATTCCTAGACTTGGAGAAAGCATATGAGTAGTTGAGGAGAAGGGTAGTGTGAATGAAGAGGTCAAAGCTAGAATCAGAGGGGCTGCAGCCAACTGGCATAGAGTATCAGGTGTAGTCTATGACAGAAGAATGTCAAAAAAGCTGAAAAGTAAGGTGTACAAGACAGTGGTGCAACAAGTACTACTGTATGGTACAGAAACATGGGCAGTAAAGGCAAAACAGATGAAAAAGCTAGAGGTGATGGAAATGAAGTGCCTGAGAAGGGTGGTAGAATGCACACTGTGGGATAGCCGAAGAAATGAGGACATAAAAGCAGAAGCCAAAGTAGCTCCAATTGCAGAAAAGATCAAAGAGAACAGATTACGGTGGTTTGGACACATCTGCAGAAAAGCAGAAGGCAATCTGGTGAGGAAGATTTGGGACAGACAGGAAGAAGGTAGGATGAAGCGAGGACATCCAGCAAAGAGGAGGATGGATTGTGTGAAATAAAATCTGCAACAGTCAGGCATGAATGTTGAAGGAAGGAGTGTGGCACTGAATCAATGGAGTTGATGACAGTTAACATGATACCCTGACCCCATGTAGAAAAAAATGGGGAAATATGGGGCTGATGATGATGAATAAATTATCACTACTGGACAGGAAGACATTAGACAGTATTATACTAATAGGTATTGCAAAGACTATGACTACAAATTGTGATTGCTTAGAATATTGCATTTCATCAGTTGTAGTTTGATATATTCTGATGTTTATATTGCAGCTGTATGGAGTGGTGACTCCTGACTACTGCACATTCAGGAAGTAATAGCATAAGAAATCAGGCTACCTGTACCAGTTATTGCAGCAATTTGCCATAGTGATTACTATAGATGATACTTCACAGCAAGTGGTATATAGAGCTTATTCACTAGTATGAACAGCAGTGGGCTCAGAGGTGAACCCTGATGCACACCCACTCCCACTATGAACCCCTCTGTGAGACAGAACACTGTTCATACTTGAGTCATTGGGTGCTTGTACAAATTCCATCAATGTTTCTCGGACTTCGAATAACCACAGTACTGCCTAAATCAGCTTTCTTGAGACCTTGTCATATGCTTTCTCCAAGTCTAGGAATGCCTAGTTGGACTCTTTCCTCATTTCTAGCTTCTTCTCAACTATCTGTCTCACTGCAAACACTGGGTTACTTGTGTTGCATTCTGATCTGAATACAAACTGCTCACCTCCCATTTTATATTCTACTACTCTGCATATCTGTTTATCAATCACCCTCTCCAGAATTTTCATGCAATGTGACAGGAGTTTGCTATCTCTGTACTATCCATAGCTATGGATGGCTTTGTTCTTGTACACTGTACACTGGCATGAGTATGTTTATTCTCCAGTCATCTGGGATATGTCTTTCTCTCCACATTACTACGAGTATCCTCAGGAGCCACTTCTCCCATATCTCACCCAGCATCTTTATCATATCTGCTGTGACCTCATCTGAGCCTGCTGCTTTCCCGGACTTCATTTGCATTATTGCTGTTCTTACTTTTTCTAGGGTGGGTTCCTCATCGTAGGCTGTGTCTGGGGCAGTATAGCTTCTGTGGGGTTTTCTTCATTGAGAAGCTGCTAGAAATACTCCTTCCATCTGCCTTTGATGTCCTGTGGACTGGTGAGCAGGTTGCTGCTGGCATCCCTTATGAAGGGTGTCTGACTATCTGCTTTATATTTCTGCCTTTGCCTTACAACTTGATACAGTTTCTTTGTGCCAGATTGAGTCACTTTCCAGAAGTTGGTAGAGTGCCTCCAATGTTCTAGCTAAACAGTATTCCTTCCTAGTCTGGTCAGTCTTTCCTATCCCCCTCTCTTTCCTGCACTCTTTTGATGACTTCCTGGACTTCTGCATTCCACCACCAGCTTTCCTTATGTGCCTTATTTCCATAGCTGGCTTGGCCACATACCTCTCACCTGCTGTTTTGAGGCACTGCCATTCTTCTTCATTTCCACCAATTTCCTCCTCTTCTTGGGCTGCTATAGCCCTGAGCACTTTCTCTCCAGTCAACTTCAAGGTCTTCAGCCTGGTCTCTGTTGACCTGAGATCCTTCTCTGACCACTGTTTGCAGCTGATTGGGGCAACCAGTGGTTTATGTTCTTGGCCTACTGTTTCATTGGGGATGACTTAGCATTGCAATCACCGATATTGCCTTAGTGCCCTCTCCTTACTAGGATGAGGTCTACCTTTCTTGTATGTGATGTTATGACTGTCTCTCTTTCTGAAGCATGTGTTGGTTACTATCAAGCCATTTGGTAGACAGAAAGTCTAGAATGGCCTCTCCATCTTTATTCCTTTTGTCATACACATGTGGACCCAGCAGTCCTCATATCCTGTTCTGTCTGTCCCGCTATGTGCATTCAAGTACCCCATTATGTTGCTCTGCTTTATCTAGTTGGTCCTCCAACTGTCTGAATGCACTCTTTTCCTCACTATCACAACTTTGCTATGGTGCATTTCATTATATTGGAGTCCAACTGCTATGAGTCTATCACTAATTCTGATGATATCCCTCACTACTTTCTGAAGCGTCTCTCTCTCTCTCTCACCACAATTCTCACACCATTTCTAGCCTGTTATCTGGAACCCAAGTCAAGTGACTTTGTTACACTGCCCTTCCATCTTTTCTCTTAGATACACAGGATGCCTCCTCCGTATCATCATATCATCCACTTTCAAGCTGTGTCCTGTCAGTGAACCTATTTGGGCAGGTTGATTGGTTTTATATCAAGCTTTCACTCAGGCTGGGTGATTAGACAATGGCCAGCCAGTAGCTTAATGACCCAAGGCTGCTGGGGCACACACTGGCCAATAGGGGGCACATACACCCCCTCCCACCATTAGCATGGGTCCCTAGCATAGGTCAGATTATCAACCCAGTTACCACTGGCAAATACCCATGCCCATTTGGCAACATTAGTGGCTAACCCTGCGATGGTATGCAGTCTGTAATCCATATTCTTCTGTTTTGATGATATTGTGCATCATAGTAGATGCCCAAACATCAGTCTGCACAACTCTTTCTCCTATAAGGCACCATGTAGAGTCTCTGCTGCTGCCCACAGCTCCATTCATTGGTGAGTTTGAGATGGAAACACTCAGCATGTTTTTTGAAGGTGGTAGGAACTCCAGCAAAACACAGGGAGAACATGCAAACTTGATTGGCCAGAATCAAACCTTGCACCCTGTCCATGGGAGGAGCAGACCTTAACCATTATGCTAACTGGTCTTCTTGCATCAGTGGCAATTGCCTCTTTAAATAGCTGGTATTTGAGTTAGAAGGTTATTTCTCCAATAGTATTTTTTGCAAAAAAAAAAAAATTTGAATGAACTTCATCATCTGTTTGACTCTGCATTGTTCTTTCAGCACTGTGGTCTACCAGATTATTCCCAGATCACAGAGCTTCAGTTTACTATCTGAAATTCAGTAGCATATGCTAGTAAAACACCCAGAAGTACAAAGTTTTCATATGAGGGCACACCTCTCCACCTGTTAGTGCAAAAAATGTGAACAAAGCCTAAAATAACGGGGGGGGGGGGCAACAAATAAGAAAAGATTTCAAATGTTGCTTTTATAAACATAAAAACCTCTTAGTATAATGATTTGGAGGGGCAGGTTTATCTCTCAGAGGATACCGCTGCTGTTGAAGAGACTTCCCATCCACATAAAATTCATTCCAGTCAATATTCAAGCACAATCTGGATCTATGGATGGGAAACAGAAAATGTACCCCAAGTCTGCCCTTTGTAGTAGCAATGGACATATGCAGCTCCTAAATGCTTTATTCCATGCATGGACTCCCTCAAACTATCTATGGTATGATCCTAGTTACTATCACTAGGAATAATATACGACTATTGACTACAGGATGGGTAAAGCTAATCTAACACCAAATGGGATTGGTGAATTCAAGTACCAAAAGGCATACTTGCTAAGCCTAAATGGCCCACAAGGGCAGCAAGCCTACTACTTGCCTATGAACCTATAACATGATTTGTGTTAGCATGTATTTTCTGAAGAATATGAAATCTGAAACTAAAACTTATTCAGTGACCTTAGTCCTCACTGATTTGCCAAAGAAACACACATTTTCTGAGGAACAGGCCAAAAATATAAGGCTAAAATCTGGACAGTTGAGAGGTATGGATGAATGTGTATTTATGATTCGTTAATTGAATCAAATATTGATGACTGTTGTTTCAGTGAAGCCACTTTGCTGAAACAGTACTTCAATGAACAAATATCTATGTCTATATATAATATTTTATTTTATTTTATTTTTATTTGTTTACAGGGAAAGTTTGACTTGGAACAAAGCCAATTTTCAGCAGAGGCCCAGGGAAAAACATTCCAGATGCACATCTTTGTATATGTATGTATATATATATATATATATATATATATATATATATATATATATATATATATATATATACTTACTGTTTGCAGTATTTTTCATTTACATAAGAAGAAAAAGAAGAAAATCCCTATAAGTCCATCTAAACTAAGCTCTGAAGCTGTCATATCATGTGGAAAATAACTAATTCCCCAATAAGAAAAATTCAGAGAACTGTATTAGCTGTTGTGCTGCATTCAGTGGCATGTGCTTTTCTGAGGCTCTGATTGTAGGATTGTGAAAACTACTGTGATGTTTTCAGGCAAGCCCTACATGGTGTGTCATGTAACAACTGCTGATCCTAAAAAGCTGCTATCATGCAACTATATATCTATATATATATATATATATATATATATATATATATATATATGTGTGTGTGTGTGTGTGTGTGTGTGTGTGTGTGTGTGTGTGTAAACCAAAGGGTAAAAAGGACACACAGACCAACCATTCACTAAAAACCTGAATGTGACCAAGACTTAAAAGAATTAAAAAAAATCATGGACATTTGGAAAATATTTAGCTGAAGCACTTGATGTCCTGAAGGGGTCTTCTGCATATACTCCATGGGCATCCACTACAGGAGGTTTAAGGTATAGCACAGTGAAAACTCTAGCGTATATACATATCTACATATCTAATATATATATATATATATATATATATATATATATATATATATATATATATATATATATGTATATAGGTTCATAGGTAGGTACTAGGCTATCGGTCCAAGGGCCTACATAAGCCTAGCCAACAAGATTCCATGGCTTACGCCACCCAAGAAAGTTATTTTCCTGTGCCACTGTCGAGCAGAGACACAGAAGTGATCCCCGGGGTGTATTTCCTATTTCCCATCCACTCATCAAGATTTTTCTTGAAGAGTGCTAATGAAGAACTTTGCTTGACATAGATGGGTAGCTTGTTCCAGAGTATAGGAAGTCTCTGGGACAGGAATCTATCCCTCCAGCGTGTCCTGTTTATTGTGGTGACAAGGTTTCAGTCCTTAGAGCATGTTGCTCGGAGGGATTGAGATTTCTTTAGGTGTAGCATGTCCAACAGCTCCGGGTTTGATATAGCTTTATATGTTAGGCAGAGATCACCTCGAAGCAGGCGATATGCTATGGAGTAAAGCTGGAGTTTTTTGAGGCGGTCAGTGTAGGGCATTTGTTTGAGGCCAGTAATCCTCTTTGT
This sequence comes from Protopterus annectens, assembly GCF_019279795.1. NCBI lineage: Eukaryota > Metazoa > Chordata > Ceratodontiformes > Protopteridae > Protopterus > Protopterus annectens. Next base: position 516,362,315 of record NC_056732.1, read on the forward strand.
GAGGTACTTCTGTGGCCTTTCCAGCTGCTGCAGATGTCTTGTGAGGTACATTCCAAAAGGGGTATTGTACTCCATAATGGGTCTAATGAGTGTTGAGTAGAGGGGAACAATAACCTCTTTTTTCCTGGATGAGAACACTTTTATGATGAGGTGTGCCATGTAGAAGGACTTCCTGACTACTGTGGTGATGTGACTGTCAAAGGAGAGACTACTGTCCACCTGGGTCCCAAGGTCTCTTATCACACATTCAGTGTTAAGTAGATTGCTGCCTATGTAGTAGTTCATGGCTACAGAGTTTTTACCAAAGGGGATGACACTGCACTTTTTGGCATTGAGCTTGAGGCCATGGCTCTGACACCAGGCATCTGTCTCAGTGAGATTCTTCTGTAGGATGTCCACATCATTTGGGGACTTGACTATGGCTCCTAGTTTGCAGTCATCTGTGAACTTCATTAGCCAGAGGTCTTCTGTGTTAGCCTGTACTTCAGAGATGTAGATATCAAACAGGAGAGGTCCCAAGACGGAACCCTGTGGTACTCCACTTGTCAATGCTTTGAGGTCAGATTTGGAGTCTGCAACTTTTACAGTGTGGGTTCTGTCAGTGAGCCAGTTGGCAACCCATCTTGTGACATAGGGATTTATACATAGTTTAGTGAGTTTAGCTATAATTCCAGAATAGGGGATGGTGTCCAAATCCTTGGCGAGGTCAAGATAGGCTGTGTGAACCATCTTACCCTCATCCAGTGCTTTGATGACTGCCTCAAAGAAGTCAATCAGGTTCAGGAGACATGATCTGCCTTTCACAATCCCGAACTGGGTGGGATCCAGAGTTTGGAGGTTACCAATGTCTTTGTTTATGAGTTCCATGATGATAAGTTGCATGGCCTTGCAGACCAGGCACAGATATGTGTGTGTGTGTGTGTGTGTGTGTGTGTGTGTGTGTGTGTGTGTGTGTGTGTGTGTGTGTGTGTGTGTGTGTGTGTGTATATATATATATATATATATATATATATATATATATATATATATATATACCTATATTTTTATAGTTATGCACACACATATATAGAGGTATATAGATAGATAGATAGATAGATAGATAGATAGATAGATAGATAGATAGATGTGTGTGTGTGTCCTGAAATCATAACCCTGCTCTTAACTTCAGAAAAAAAAATAGCATGGCCAGTCTCATAATGCTGAAAAAATTACTGCGTGTCTAGTCTGTACAATGAAAACAAATAAAGCCTAACAATATGACTATCTTTACTAAGAAGAAAATCTGGTTTCCAATAAATTAAAAATTAAAAAAAAAATTTACAGCAAAATACTTTTAATTATAACAACAGAATATTTTCCTGGAAACCACTGGATTCCTTTCACATGACACAGCACATGAAGTGCCGTCTACAGATGTTATGCAATCCAGTTTTCCATCTCTGTTTCTCCTGATGCATGACTCTTTTTTTGAGTTTTACTAAGCTTAGCTGAATCATGTTACCTTAGAAAAATGAGCCAAAACCACTGACTGCAAGTATACATCAACATAGGGGCGTAGTTCCTCTTATTTTTTGTAAGCAGACAGTGTTGCTATTGACCAGCGTAGCCATAGAAACATGTAATATTTTCTGACAGTGTGAATTAGGACCAGAACACTGATTACAGTTTCATCAAATGTTTTACTCATACGTAGATGTCATAACTTATGAAAACAGAACAAAAGTAACCATCCTGAAGTACTAGATATATCCAAATTTGCATCAATACGAAAACTGGCAGTGTTGCATTCTGCCAGATGTCTAGCATAGTTTAACAAATCTAGCATGTGAAAAAAATCCTGGAGAAATACCCAGAATAGTCACACCTCCCTCTGCTGGAACTTCTGAGAAAGTGCCAGTATGTATCTGTGAGGTTAAAAGCATTTCCATGAGGGAAAGCATGGAACAACGGACACACTTTGTCATTGAGCCTGTTTACAGACATGTTCCGCATGCACTTCTATAAATAGCTTGCATAGGATAAAGTTGTAACACAAACGATTATATCAACAATCATTAAAGTACTACAGAGCGAATGAAAGTTAAGAGTGTAAACAGGATGAGCCTATAAAATAAAATGTATATTCTTTTTACTGCACATAATAAAGGAAACTCATTAGATCTAGAAAACTTATATGCTAATGCAGTTAGCTTACACTGTAAGCTTACAACATAATCATTTTACACATAATTCTCTGTCCTGAGAGGTACCCTGAAAAGGCATTCCCTCTTCCACCTATTTTATTTTCAAAGTAAATAAAAACTGGAACATACTGCAGACTAATTTGCCAGGTTATAGAAACTTCTTCGGTTGGATATTACATAACTCAGAGCAGATTATCTAATAAGAGTCAAGTTCCTGTGTCATCACCTGAGATGAACTGTTATGATGTTATGTATTAATCTGGACATCAAAAATCAAATAAGAAATTTTTTAGGCTTCTTTAATTTTGAACACTTTAGGCATATAATCATTTTGGGCATTTTTATTAAATTTGCTTGTTAAAACAAAAACAAGTAAATTCATAAAAAGAAATACATTTCCTATTTTGCATCATGACGCAGTATTATAGTCAGTGGTTAATTATTTATCCATAGAAAGATGTACACAGATTAAAATGAACTTGATTTCAAACTGGGTATGTCTAGTGTATGTCAACTCCAGTCCTCTGCTGTCTTGGAATGACGAAATCTTTCATAAAATATGTGGCAATAAAATGTGAGCATACTGGATCTGTGTTAATCTTTATAACAGCGCATACTTTTCATATCTGAGTATACAGCCCCTAGTAATTATGTATGCCAACTCCGAGACGACACAACAGAGGAAAAGAGCAAAAACCTTTCCCTAGCAGCGTGTGAACACATTATTACCTGTTTCTTTTTATAGACCTTTAATGCAGAGATGATTTCTGTTGTCATATTATACTTTTGGAAATCATCATGAATTACGTAACTTGACATTTGGTTGTTTTTGTCTGTTGAGGGCAAATGGCTTTGTAACTTATTATTTTTTTATTTTATTTTACATTTGTTGACCGGGCTAGTCTAACTGGATATATGTCCATTTTCAGTAGAGGCCCGGGGAGAAACGCTCCAAGCATCAGCAGTGACAAAGAATACAATATATAGTAATATTCAAGTGAATTACAGTATAATGGCTACATTGGGCAGAACAAAAATTTTATGATGGGTGGAAACAATTTTGTCAACAGCAGAGGCACAGAGAAATTGCAAAGAAAAAAAATGCTTCCTTACTGGCTACAAACTCTCTCTTCTGAAGCAACCTTTTTCAGTCAGTATAGATAACACCAGGGAGAAAAGCTCCATTTACTTACATTGCATTATACTGAGTTCCAGTTAAACACAAAGTGGTTACATTTCTATTTGCTGTTATACACAGACAGTAGTTACATTTATACATTCTAAGATTTTACAGAGGTTGAAGTTACTAAAGAAAAAGCCCACTTGCAACTTAGTGGATTGTACAGGCAGCAGTTATGTATAAACATTGTTTTGACATTTCAGTGAGAGGTTGAGAGCATTCTGTTTAAGGAGAGTATTTAGAAAGTATTATATGGTGAACACAAACTCTTAACCTTGTGATGAGCATGTGCAGCACCAGGATTGATTAAGATGTTGTTTAGGCAGTGGTTTAAAACTATTTTGTCGGAGAGTTTTATTTCTGTGGGATACTATTCCAGAGTTTAGCAATGTATTGAGAGCAGTCTGAGTCTCCTGCATTATTATTTGACTTATTTGTAAGTAATTAGAATCTTTTAATGGAGTGGATTCCCTTGCTGGACATTAGGGCAGTAATAAGTTTTGCAGTGCAGGTCACTTTTCCCGATGATGAATGAGTTTCATCATTAAATTATCAGAGGACTAAGTGTTAATATACAGCATAGCTACAGTGCTATAGTGAAAGATGATGAAAACGTGTTAGCAGATAAGCCACATAAAAAAACAAAGAGACCATTCCACAGATTAAAATATAGCTAGCTACACACATCACACACACTAACACACACCCATATACACACAAACACACACACACATCACACACACAAACACACACACACACACACACACACACACACACACACACACACACACACACACACACACACACACACACACACACACATGCACGCACACACACACACACAGACACACACACACACACACACACGCATACACACACGCGCACACACACTCTCACACACACACACACACACACACACACACACACACACACACACACACACACACACACACACACACACCCACCCACACACACACATCTATGCACATAAAATTACCATATAAATATTTAAGATACTGCGGTGGTGGTGCTGCGGTAGCATTGTCGCCTCACAGTTAGACGTTGCCCGTTCCATTCTCAGTTAGAGCATCTTCTGTCTGGCGACATGCGTGAATGGGCGTTCCTTCATTGAAGGTTGTGTGTTAGGCCTGGCAAGCCAGCACGTCAAAAATCTACTGCCAGTCATTAGTGGACCAGAGTTCCGCTGTGGCAAGCCCTAACTGGGAAAAGCCGAAAGAAACAAACATTATCAGGTGCCAGGAACCATAAACAAAACTGAGTTTCACATGAAATCCATAGTAACTTGCTGTTACTATGGATAGCAACAGTTAAGAGTTAATTATATAAATTGTTGCAGAACCAGTATGCAACAGATTGCAAAGGATAATGCCTGAATTTATTGACAGTTGGACTGATTTCACCATATGAGGTCATGACCAAATTATGGTAGCTGTGGTGGTGGTGCTGCGGTAGCGTTGTCGCCTCACAATAAGGCGCTGTCCGGTTTGATTCTCAGCTAGAGCATTTTCTGCATAGAGACATGCATGAATGGGCGTACCTTCATTGAAGGTTGTGTGTCAGGGCTGGTAACTCAGCATGTAAAAATCAACTACCAATCATTAGCAGACCAGAGTTCCACTGTGGTGACCCCTAACCAGGAAAAGCCGAAAGACACAAGCCAAGTTATGGTAGCCACGACTGATTTCGCCATATGAGGTCATGACCAAGTTACAGTAGCTGCAATCACAGCTAAATCTATAACCCATGCTCTTTTACAGCATGCTGCTATGATTTTGCAAGACTCCAACAGATTCTTAAAATGAGTATTGTTGTTCTTCTATATGCCACTTAAATATTATTAATGAGTGTCATGTCTTTCTTACTGCTGACCCTGATTTATCCACCTTTGTGTGCATTTGAATGACTCTTTATAGTGCAACCAGAATATTTTTTTTGTTTCACTGATGTCAGAGCTGTTGAATAAATGAAGATACTATGTGAAGCTTTCAGTCTGTCCCATATGTTTTATCACTGCTTCTGCTGTTAACAAATTCAAAATGCATTCTTCAAACTTTAATTACATAATACAGCAGAATGTGATCTATGAGAACTGCTTTAGTTTATGTATGATAAGAAGAAACTGTATTACAATAAATCAAAGTTACATTTAAAAATGTACTTGTAAATCATGCGGTATATAGTAAAATATTACTAAAACTGTAGAAAATGGAAATACATCTGACCATCAAATGTGTACGCATTAGCAATTCCTAGATGCATTATTTTATTAGGGCATTTCCTTATTGGGCTCAACCCTCTCCCAGCTAAAAACTCTAAAAGAAAAAGAAGAAGAAAGCAGAAAGAAAAACTTCCTCAGATGCTTCCTTACATCTCGACTGTGCAGGTGGACCACATTTTTGAAAAGAGCTCAAGCTAATTTTATTTTTGCCAGTGGAATTCTGCAACTACTTTTAAGACATCTGTGTTGGAGGTAGATAGACATTTACCACCAAACTACACTGCATAATTTTATTTATTTTGAGTAAAGAGTATTCAGTCGTGTGTGTGTGTGTGTGTGTGTGTGTGTGTGTGTGTGTGTGTGTGTGTGTGTGTGTGTGTGTGTGTGTGTTGTGTTGGTGTGTTATATGAATGTTCATGTACCTGAAGTCTGAAGTGTGGCACATGATAGCATTAATACGTTTGAAGTCTGAAAGGTATGAAAAGCAATTTTTCAAGCAGCCTGCGTATAAACCACTCTTGTATTAAACACCATTATTTTATCCTATAGTAATGTTTCTCACAAATGCAGTTCTTTAGGTTAAACATGATAAAATAGCAATTGCCATTATGTGTCAGTTATAAAGTTCACCATTCAGAAAATTATGTACTGAATTAAGGAAACCAGCATATTCAGTGTAATAAGCCCCTTCATGTTACAATAAAATGATGCACATCATATTATGTCGTAATCTAACCTAGCTGTATCATTCTACCATAGAAGGGTTAGATTCCTAGTGATCCAATGACAAAGACAGAAATTACCGGGATGTGCACCCTAAAGTGGCAGAATCCCAAGATTATAATGAAAGCAATTTTACAGAAAAAGGGAGCAGGTCCATTCATCCATCTATCCATCCATCCATCCACAACCCCTTTCCATATCAACGTTTAAACACTAGCTTCCAGTGTATTGGTTTATTTTTTATCATCTCCATATTAATGACAATTATTCTGTCATTACACTCCAATCCTTTCCTGCTTTGTGAAGAGAAACTACCATATGTAAATATAAATATAAAATGTAAAGGAAGGATATTAAATAATGTCCATGCAAAGTTCTCTTGTCTCAAGTTCTCAGTCTTTTTTTCTTAACAGCCACTATATCTAAAAATGCCATTTTCCTGTGCATATTTGCCACATGATAGAGAAAGGGAAATAAACTTCTGCCAGCTGCAAGTATTCTCTCTTCTCACTGGGAAGATCTAGGTGCTGATTATGTCATTTAGCAAGGGGCGTGCATGTTGGATCAGGGCAGGTGCAGGGAACTTGGGACCTACAAATAAAAGTTAAGTTTGTACATTTTTGAACTCACATTCCTATGATTACTATTATGTGGTTTTGGGTTTTGAAATAAATTGTTCTGGCTTTTGTCCCAGATCCAGTGTTTGACTTTGCTTTGATATAAGTTATATAGCAAAATATAACAGTTGGTCTTTTACTAAACAGTGTAGAAAAGACATACTAAATATATTTAGACATAGCTGGCGTTCTAGTTAATCTCAGCTGAATGACTAATGTAACAAGCTGGACCCCCCCCCACTTTCTTTGCTAAATGTAACTCTGGCACCATCTAGAGGTTTTTCATCAGTTTTCATCTGTTGCTTTGCATTGGATCAACATGTATTGACCTTTCATCTGCATTTAGAGAAACTCAGATTCTAAACCAGAAAAGGCTTTCTATGTTTGTGGTTCACTATATTTAAAATTGGATCACTGATATTTTGTTGTACTTCAATAAGACTCTTGCTGCATGAATAAACACCTCAATATTTAAGAGTTGGACACAGGTCTGTGACTTTTGTCTCCACGTAAATGTGTAGATGTTTGGAATAAGTTTACAGCTATTTCAATGTACATTTCTTACTGGGTCACAGAACTAAGCACACTAAAGCATTATTTATTGCTAACAATATTGGTTCTAGCATGTTCATTCTAGGTAAAATAATAAAAAGTTTCCCAATCTTATCATTTGATATGATTTGTGAAGTGCTATGACATTTATTAAGTAAAAGTTGAAAGTTCATGTGCATAGTAAACTAATCTAAGTTTCTCATTTGAATCTCATTGTCCATAGATTGTCATGAATCTCAGAAGTGTTACAAAACCTCATTAGGACATATAGTAATTCTCTGTATATCCACTAGGGGAAGGTATATTTAACATATTGTCAGCATTCTATTGTGAATGTATACTAAAGAGGATCTGATAAGGGACAGGAGGGTGCTGGTATTTGGATGGTAACCATGCACCTGACTGGGGGAAAAGCATAAAGCCAGTCATAGATTAAGTGTCATAAAAACAACAATATATAGTCCTTAAGCAGCGAAAGCTAAAGGAGGAGGCAATGGCGGTGAGCGCTAATTTACAAAAATGTCTTAGTAGCTCAAGGGTTGATGAGCTACTAAGAAAAATTAATAATAAACTGCTTGATTTTGAAAAGGAGCTGGTTGATAGGAAAAGTAACAAGATTAATCTAGATATTAAAGACTACAATAATGAAACAGCATTTCTATGGAAACGCAGACATAATAGGCTGGTACAGTCACGTGGCAGGAGTGTAAGTCATAAAAATACTTCTGCCTCAGCCTCTGTTTCTTTTAACACATCGGAAAAAACAGATGGTAATATGGAGGGAGAATACAAAGGTGAGGAATATCCACCGTTACCAGACACACAAGATCCTGCAGGATTTAATAACCGCCTTTGGAGAGAGACTGGTAATCAACACCGAGGGAAGAAAAGAAATAGAAAAGACTGAGGATATAAGAACAATGGTAACTGCACCAAATAAAATAAAAAAAAACAAAATGGAACTGATAGTATTGCTGTTAAAAGTTTAGTGCTTAATCTGTCTGGTTTAGAGGTGTTGGAAATGGCTATTTCCATTTTAAATCTGGGAGTAATGTTCATCCTTATGGCTTTGCCGAGGGTGCATGTGATAAAAGGAGAATTGTTTCAGCTTAGTAGGAAATTACATCTTATTTTTTATTTAATAAATGTAATAGTGATATAGAGTATGAAACAGATGATTTGAATGATTCTTTTTATTCATGTTTCTAATGAAAATGATTTATGTTTGGATGAAAAGGATTCCTGCCATGATGAAATGAATGCTTATAGTAACTTGAATACTGAAATGATTAAGAGAAAGTCTTTGTTTATACCGCCATTTTTAAATGCAACTATACAAAGTTATGTATCCACGTTAATCTTTGTGGGGGAAAATCTGCATAATAATTTTGTTAGAGATAAAATATACAATACAATTTGACTAAAGAACAATGGTTGGCTTTTAAAGCACTGTGTGGGGATAAAAGGTTAGTAGTGAAATGATCAGATAAGGGGAATCAAATTGTTATATTAAATTATGTGCAATATATGGAAATGGCCTTAACTCATTTGAATAATGAAAAAGTTTATAGGAAATGTGATACTGAGCATTATTTTAAAGCTATGAAAGAATATGAAGCTTTGCTTTTGAAAGGCCAGTGTTTAGGATATTTTACTAGTGAAGATTTAACTAAGAAGTTGAATATAGAAAATACATGTATAACATTGTTCTGCTGCCTGCCTAAAATACATAAAGGGATAGATAACTTGAGTGGAAGACCTATAGTCTCAGCTGAAAATTATTTTTTAAAAAATGTATGTGTTTTATTACATGAATATTTTAAGACCTACGTGTTTGCTTTACCATCATATATCAAGGATAGCCAGGATTTTTTATGTAAAATAAGAAATAAGGTTTGCGATAAAAAAATGTACTGGCTAAGCCTTGATGTGAAAAGTTTATATACTATTATACAACGACCCCCCCATTAATATTCTAAAACATGCACGCTGATTGGTCAGTATGCACGCTGTAAATCAGTGTTATAGTAATGGAAAAAGGTCCGGTCGCCCAGACTTTTTCCATTAGTATAACTTTTTTTTTAAAGCAACGGAGAACGCAAGATCTCCGTTGCTTTTTACACACTGTCTCGCTATGTTAAACTCCTTTAACATAGCGAGACACTTTAAAAAGCGGAGATCTTGCTTTCTCCGCTGCTTTCAAATCTCGCTATGTTAAATGGGTTTAACATAGCGAGACAGCTTTAAAAAAGCTACGGAGATTCTCTGTTGCTTTTTTTTAAAGCTGTCTCGCTATGTTAAATTCCTTTAACATAGCGAGACAGTTTGTAAAAAGCAATGGAGATCTTGCTTTCTCCGTTGCTTTTGCCCACAGCTCTGATGTACTGCATAAGCATACGCATGCGCAGTACATCAGAACTGCCACAGAATACCAGACAGCTGCGGAAGGGCAGCAAGGAGGCATTATACAAAGCCATTATTTAAGAAAAGTAATTTTTTTTTCTTAAATAATGTCATTGTATAATAGCAATAACCCACTTCTGAGTGTGGGTAATGCTGGATTTATCCACGGTTGGTGTGGTTTGGTCACAAGGGAAGTGGCCAAACAAAGACATCCGTGGGTAAAACATCAAATACAGAGATTGTATAAATGCACTTTTTAGCTATTTAGGTGACTCACCATTAGCACATTTTATGATAGAATTGGTAGCTTTTTGTCTACAAAATAATTATTTTTTTATTTAATGGTGAGGTTTGCCATCAGTTACAAGGGTCGGCAATGGGGGCAGCTTTTGCCCCCATGTATGCCAACATTGTTATGGCAAAATTTGAAACTCAAGATATATATATATATATATATATATATATATATATATATATATATATATATATATATATTCATGAGTGTTTTATATATATATATATATATATATATATATATATATATATATATATACTCAAAAGTTTTATAAATCACAGGTGATGCTATATTTCAGGTTCATTGATGACCTCATCTTTCTATGTAATGGAAGAGGTCCATTTGTTTGTAAATGATTTACAAAGGAATGATTTTGGTTTCAGATTTGATGGTATCCAAATAGGGAAACAGGTTACATTTTTAGATATAGATATCAATTGTTTGGAGACTGCAGTTCATAGGAAATTTGACCAGAATCGTTAATTTTTATATAGCACCAGTTCTCATCAGAAACACCTAATTTCAGTTTTGCCATACAATGAATTCCTTAGAATAAATAGGATATGCAATCTAGATTGAAAAAGAATTATCACTGGCAGAGAACATGTTTAAAGAGAGGGGATATGATAGAAAAATAGTGAAAAAAGCCAGAAAAAGGTACTGGAAGAAAGGTACCATAAAGTGAGTAAAGTAAGAGAGAGAGCCCTGGGGAATTTGGTAGAAAATAAAGAAAGAAGAATAGAAAGGAGATGAAGAACAGAAAAAAGGGAAGTATATTTTGTTACTACTTTCAATATTTTGACAGAGAGTATAGTTAAGGAGTTTAAAAAATATTGCGGAATAGTAACAGTTGATAAGGATTTGAAACAGTTGTTGAAGAAACATATTAAGGTTTCATATAGGAGAGGAAGAAATTTAGCAGACATGATAGTACATAACTGCTTTATGGTACCAGATACCAGGTTGATATACCCTATAGAAATTAAAGCAGGAGCAATAGTTTGCAATAATTGCTCAATCTGTAGATATATAGTGCAAGCATTTCCAAAAATAAATAATATAAGATTTACACCCAAGAATGTATATACATGTAAAACAGAAGGGGTAGTTTATGCCCTAAAATGTAGTTGTAACCTTTACTATATAGGGGAGATGGGCAGAGCATTTAAAATATGCAGGCAGGAACATATTAGGGATATAATAAATCAAAAGCTAGACAGCCCTTTGGGACAGCACTTTATGTCCAAACATAATGCCAAACCAGATGGATTGATGAGTTGTGTTTTGGAGAAAGTTGAGATATTTTTAGGGGAAAATGTGAAAAATAAAGTTAAATTGTTGAAAAAAGAAAATTTTTTATTCTAATATATAATACTTTGGAACCCAATGGGTTAAACAAAAATGCAATTGGAAATATATGATATAATTGATGAATTATTCAATGTGTTAAGTGCTTATTTTTTTAAGTATATAAGATGGATGGAAGTTGTATGTTTTTGTACTCGTAGAAGGCTTATAGCTGAAGCGCTAAGTCCTGTTCTTAATTAAAGTGGTGTATTACCTGAGTCTGTGACTATATATTGTTGTTTTTATTTTAATTTAGATTTTTTGTGGCTTTGTGGCATAGATTAATTGTCATCCTGCACCTAGCTATGGTCTTATCACATAACAAAATAACCCTTCCAGTACAGTAATACACTTAACAAAATGGATGTTTTGAAATATGAATTTTCCATATGTGTGTTGTAAGCTACATTATTGACATACAAATGCATTTTCATTTTGTTATATTGAATTAAAGAAGATACATGAGCAGTCCCAAATATTGCAGTTTCACAACTAAAGTGTCCCAATTATTTCAATTTAACTAAGAAGTATTTTCGCAAAGGATTACATCTGAAAACATTGCAAATACTATTGCAAATATAATCTTGATCCATAAGTGATAACTGATGCCAGACAGCATAAGAGTAGCCAAAGACGCTGTGATTTAAAGATTCACAGGAGCAGTACATGATAATCAAGCTCTTAAAAAAAAACAAAAGCACAGTTATCACTGGCAATTGGATCACTTTCATCATAAATGCAGAACCTATAATATCTGTGAGCTTTGTAAAGATTCAGTAATAATTAACTTGTGAGTATCTCCTGTTCTCCTGCAAGGGAGATTTACAGTTTCTCCCATGTAGCCATTGAGGTTGGAAGCATGGAGTATAAATGGACCTTATTCAGGATCTCAACAAATGAAGAACAGACAAGAATTTTTTGTCCAAAATGGAGTTGGTAATTATCATGGTGATAGCCCATTGGTGGACACTAGTGGTGAGCAAAAATGTTAAGTAAAAGAATGTGGTCTTCCATGCAATGATAGCATGATTGTATGTACTTGACTGATAATACCAAAAAAACAGGAAGACAGTCGCTGTGATATATGTTAAGGTAAACACCTGGGTGTAACAAGAGTTTGGTGTGACCATGGAGAATTCTTCTTATAGGTTCACAGGGTCATAGGTAAGTACTAGGCTAGCTGGCCCTGTGGGCCATTTTAAGCTTAGCCAAGGTCCCTTTTTGTGCTTCAAAATGACATATCCCATTTGATATAGATTGACCTTACTCATCCCATGGTCAGTAACTATATATGATCCCTAATGAGAATAACTGTGATCATACCATAGATAATTGGAGGGGTTGGAGGGGGACCCTTGCATGGAATAAAGCATTTATGACCTGCCTCTGTCCATTAGTAATACAGAGGGGAGTCAAAAGGGTTGTGCCAATACACAGAAAAAGAAACCCACATCTAAGTCACCATACATTTTACTAAAGTGCTCTGCCACCGGGCTCTTCAAATTTTTGTTTCCTATATCACCCAGATGTTCCAAAATGTGAACTTTAACTTTAAATTTTGTCTGACCAACATACCATACAGAGAACCTGCAATTACACCCAATAATATAAACAACCCCCCTTGACTCACAATTAAAAATCATTAACAATAAATTTCCTCCCATTAATCTTAGTAGCCATCAGATTTTTAATTTAGAACATACCTTTCAATGCCCAGATGGGAACATACCTCTATGCCCTGTCAATGAATATTGTGGTCTGGAAACCTAATTCAAAATCTCTTTTAAATTATGGCTTCTTCTATAGGAAAAAGCGACATTTTTTTGTTAACAAAATTTACCCTAGAAGGCAATTAATTTCAGTGTTTAGACTCTGCATATATGAAATCAATTCTTAAACCAGTTAAGAAATATGTTTTTAAAACTCCATTAATATCAAAATGGAAATCTGTGTGCTTTCCCATTGCACATGTCTATATTTAAGGAAACTCAGAACAATGTTAAAATGAATTTATTACAAAGGAATGGATTAGTGTTATTGCTTTAAAAAAGGAAAAGTTAAGTTGCCAGAATATTTAATGAAAGAATATAAGCTGGATGAATCTGCTAACCAGTTAATATTATCCATCAGTAAGAAATTAAATGAATTTGGAAAATATGAGTGAAGACGAACAGAAAACTACTCCTCCATATGACTATATGAAAATATAAATATATGAATATATGAATGCTATTATCAAAGGTAGATCCACCTACAAAGGAAGCTTGTCTGAGTTATATGTTAATTACAAATAATAATAATTTTGATGCAAAATTCTTTTAGATAGCAGTAGTTTGAGTGACTCAACAGATAGTAAGAATAAAACTTTATTTAAATCCGTTAGTCAAACTTTTTCAAGTTTATACTGGAAAGTTTTTTTATGTGGAAATATATACATAGAATGTTTTTCACTCCTATAAAGTCTCTAAGTTTTGTAAAATGACTTCTTCATTTTGTTGGAGATGTAGTAAAGATGTAAAAGCTGATCGAATACACATGTTTCTGGACTGTGAAAAATTAAATGTGTAGTTGGAAGAGAGAGGTTTTTTAAGGGTTATAGTTTGATATGAATGTTCCACTTCCTATATCTGTAAAAGCCAAAGAGCAAAACATGCTTTGTGCTCTCTTGGCAGTTGCTAGAATAGTTACTACAAAAAATTGGAAAACAAACTCAAATTACTGTGTTCAAATAATTTTTAAATGTAACAGCAATACTATGTAAAACTGTGATCAGAATAAGCTCTATAAAGCATACTAAGACTTTTAGTGGTAGGAATAACCTTGAAATGGTACTGTTGAAATACCAAGTATCTTAATGTGTTAACTGTTTAAGATTATCTTGATAGTTCAATGTATTATGTCATTGTAAAACAATATGTGATGTTGAATGTCCTCCTTTCTGTGTATATATTGTAAAGATGCTACAGTAATAAAAATGTTCTTAACAAAAAACTGTGTACAGTACATTAGTGCTGATATCTTGAATTATTTATTGTTTATCTTTATGATTTATTTTGGAAAAAAGTGTTTTGCCACTTACTGCTCATTCTGCTGAAACTGCTTGCTGTGAATTAGTTATCTAGTTAGTTGTTGGCTTTTTAAGTGTATTGTTACACTCCAGAAAGTATTTTTTTTTGTGCATGTGTGTTTTAGCATTAAGAGTACAGGTGAATGGATATCCATTTAGTAGCCGTAGGTGGTAGCCTGCTCTATCCAAGTTGGGAAGCACACTGGAAAGCCCTGAGTGTAGTTGCTTTATTGGCCAAAGGGTTTATTGGTCATCTTTCTTTGCTTTTAGAGCACATATAAATTTGGCACATTTGTGTGACTCTGTGTTCATTTCCACAGATCTCTGCAGTGCATGGGGTCCTTGCCTGTGCCTTTAACATTTTTTTTTTCTTGCAGTTGGTTCCATCCAGCCAAATCTAAGTGATTTTTTAAAGAAATTTCATTTGAAAAAGCTGTTTGCAGAACATTGCTGCTGATCTCTTCAATTATTTGTCTATCTTTGTGATTTATTTTGGAAAAATGTTTTTGCCAATCACTGCTCTTTCTGTTCAAATTGTTTGCTGTGAATTAGTTATCTAGCTAGCAGTTGGCTGTATATTTTTGCACTCCAAGAAACATTTTTCTGTGTTTTTGCAGTAAGAAGACTGGGGAATATCCATTTGGCAGCAGTAGGTGGTAACCTGGTCTATCAGAGTTGGGAAACACACTAGAGAGCCCTGAGTGTAGTCATTTTACTAGCTAAAGGGTTTATTAGTCAGCTTTCCTTGTTTTTAGTACCTGTACAAATTCAAAACATTTGCATGAAAATGCTCACCTTGCAGCAGCAGTTATCAGTACCCTTTATAGACACAAACAACTAGAAAGCCATTTTTCACTATTTTATTTTATTTATTTTATTTTACATTTGTTGACCGGGCTAGTCCAACTGGATATATGTCAATTTTCAGCAGAGGCCCGGGGAGAAAAGCTCCAACATACAAACATTATAAGGACAGGTACAAAACATTTAAGCCTATATAATAGTATATACATCCAGATACATTAGATATAAACTATAAGTCAGAAGAAAAGAAGTAAAACGTATGTTATGATAAAAAGGTTTTCATAAAGCAAAAAGGTTGAGGGTGCTTAAATACTGAAAGAGAATTAGTCAGGGTTGGTACAGGGGCAGAGCCAGTGGGTCTTGAAGTGAGTTTTCAGTTGGGATTTAAAGCAGGGAAGAAAGGAGATTGCTGTAAGATTTTGTGGCAGAGTGTTCCAGGTTTTCCCTACTGCGTTTGAGAACAAAGATTTGCCAGCTGTGTTATTGGGTTTAAAGGTGGATATAAGTAGCTTGTTGGAGGAACGAAGGCTTTTGAGATTACAGTAAGGAGTGATAAGGGAAGTGAGTATGGGAGTTTTTGTGGGCTAAGGAGAGCTGGTGAAATAGGATTAGATGTTGTATTTCGATCCAACCTAGTTGCCTTAAGTTTTGGCAGTGATGAGTTCTAAAGGTAGAGTAAACGACAAATCTGGCAATATTGTTGTAAGCAACTGACAGTTTGCTGAGGTTAGTTTTGGACAAAGAAGTGTAGATAGGTGAGGCATACAGCAGGGTGGAAATGAGATGAGAATGAGCAATGGAAGTTCTGGCAAGAGGAGTAAGAAATGGTTTAATTCTATAGAGGGAGTCTAGTTTTCTGTTAACTAATTTTATTGGGTTGTTAATGTGTGTGTCAAAGGTCAGATTGTTGTCTATCTCAACTCCGAGGAGTCTGGTAGTTGGATCGGGTGATAAGTTGGTGCCATTATTCGACATGACAGTGAAGTTCATTGGAGGGGATTTTCGGGTAGGGGAAAAAAGTAATCATTTGTTTTTTTGGGGGGGGTTCATAATTAAGCATCGCTTTAGGAACCATGTCTCTATGGTTTGGAAAATCCTTTGGGTGAGGGAATGCAATTCAGAGTGGGTTGAGGCAGAAAAGATTAAAGTAGAGTCATCTGCATATTGTATACAGGTGGCAGGAGAAATATGAGTATGCAGATCATTAATGAAAATTGAGAACAGAAAAGGGCCAAGTGTTGAGCCTTGGGGGACACCTAGAGTAATGGGGAGGCTGTTGGACAAGTTATTGTGCCAGTGCACAGCCTGTTGTCTATTGTGCAGATAAGAGTGGAACCACTTAATTGAGTTTGTGTCTAGTGCAAATGATTTAAGTAAGTTTAACAGTATGTCATGATTGACCATATTGAAGGCTTTGGATAGATCGATAAATAAGATGGAGATAAGTATATTATTGTTCCTATTTTTATTGATGTCATCTGTGAAGGAGAAGAGGGCAGAGGTGGTGTTATGGTAGGGTCTGAAGCCATGTTGACAGTTAGCTAGCAGACTGTTAGTTAAGCGGTGATTCAGAAGTTGTTTCTGGACACATTTTTCCATGATTTTAGCAAGAGGAGAGAGCAAGGCTACGGGTCGGTAGTTGGAGAGCTCAGTTGAGTTTCCACCTTTATGGAGGGGAATAATATGAGATATTTTCCAGAGTAAAGGAATGTAGCCTTCAACAATGGTTCTGTTAATCAGGATAGCGATGGGATAGGTTAAATCATTAGCAGCAAGTTTTAGATATTGAGCAGGAAGAAGGACTTCTGATGGAGAAGAGGGCTTAAGTTTATGAAGAAGAGAACAGATCAGTGAGGAGGGTACGGGTTGTAGTTGAAATGTGGGAATAGATGTGTTGGAGGTGGTGGTCAGACAGGAGAAGTCAGGGAAGAGCTGATTTGAGAGAGACTGGACAGTTTCAGTAAAGAAGGTATTGAAGGCATTTGTAGTTTGTTTGGGGTTATCTTGGGAGGTGCCTGATGGGTTTGGAGTGTTCGAGTGGCCAGGTTTTAGGAGACTATTTATTCCAGTCCAGAACTTTTGTGGGTTATGTAGGTTAGTTTGTTGCAAATGGCAGTAGTAGTTTCTTTTATCACTAAGTACTGCTTTTTTTGCTATGTTTCTTATTTGTCTAAAATCGAGTTGGTCAGGTCACTATCAAACAACGCATAAAATTGTGGTCAGTAACTCAGTTAGTGTAGAGCAACTACGTTGCACATAAACAAGCACAGAGCAACTGGTCTGCACTTTGAGTACCTTCCAGTCAAATTTAGTATTATATAACTTAGTCAAAGTGGCTAACCTTAAAAGCACCCTTAACAAACCTCTATTAATCGGGTCTACTTCACAATGTTGAAAGCCGACAATATCGAAGCTGATATTGTTGGCAGCACAACATCAGGTGCAGAACCTCGTGCAGGCAAACAGAAATCTCTGTAGGGGGAGATTTCCATTTACCTCAATGTAGTGCAGTCTCAGAATTGGAATATTTAAGTAGGGGGGTGTGGGGGGGTGCAGGGGGGGCTTGCCCCCCCTGCCTATGCTAGTTAGTTTTCATTTTTTGTTTGTTTTTTCTTTAACGTTATTCGATGTTTTACTACATCGATCACTAGAGGCCAACCTTTAGTGATCCGATGTAGTAAAATTTCGATAACGTGATATAGACGCTATTAATCCCTTATGTACCATATCCTTGCAGCTTACCAATTTAAGAACCTGACAATATGGACTTGCAATTTCCTAGCTTCACCAAAGCCAGCCTGGTGGATGTGTATATGTTGAAACTAAGTAACAATTGCTTCATGTTTACTGACATCTACTTGATCCAAAAAGAAACAGATATAGTATGTGAGAGATGTAATACATAATATCTCTGGAGGCAAAAATCTTGTGTTCAAGCACGCATAATATAAACCAGGTTGTCAAAATAACACACTTCATCTACCACACATAGTGCATATCACACGCATAGACCAAATTATACTGAGGCAATTAAATGCACCCTCCCCAAACTTCAAGTACCTCCCAGACCTTCCACCTGCAAAGAATATCCTCAGCAAACTCAAAATCATTCAACAAAAGCAACATCTAACGTCACACATACGGCCATACTCAGTGGACCTCCAAATACAAAGCTCATAAAGCAAGTGAACACACTACACATGCCTCTAGCTATAGTTGACTCCATTGTACTATATACTGATGCCCCACTCACCAGGCTGAACACAGAGAAGATAATTGTCTTCCGAGAATGTGACATATCAGTAAACAAATCTAAAAGAACGTTAATTAGCCCCAGGAAAGGTGTCCTCAGAAATGTTTTAATAGTCCATTCAATTCCTCTAAGGTAAATGATTTTTTAAGTCTTTGTTTAATATCTACCTCCAATGGTGGAATTGCCCAGTCATGAGATATTGCTTAGTATTTATCATACATTTTTGTAACATAATCTGTAACATGTTGCATAATATCACTTTTAGAAGTTAATAACAAACAATCTACCCTTTAAAACATGTAACTTGACATGTCTTTTTTTAACAATTTTACTCAAAAAAATGAGACACTTTTGTTTTCTTACATTTACAAAATATTTTGTTGGTATAATAACAGAGCTATTCTATCATCTGCTGAGCAAGTCATTTGCCTACCTAATTCAGAAAGCTTGACATCATCAGCTTGTAATAAAGCATGATAGTTATGCAAAAATAGTTGGTAATTCAATGTGTTTTGATTCTAAATCTATTGTGCAATATAAGTGTTTATATTTATCTTTAATAGTAACCCACCATGCTGTCTAGGAAGGACAAAATCAAGTAAAGTCAAGCACTTTTTCCCATAATAAGGTACTTTCCTTTTTTCATGCAAGAGTGCCTAAGATAGGGCCAGTTAATTTTTATATTAAACTGCTTACTAAAACTCACTTGAAAAAAGTGCACTATGATCTGAGATATGAAAGTCTAGTGGTTTATACTTACGTAATAGTAAATCTTCTATAAAAGCAAAATAATCAATTTTAGTAAACAAATGACTCTATTTGGGTCTACGTCATATGACCTAAATTTCATTTGACTGAAATTCATTTGACTGAGACCAAAACACTGAAAGTTCAAAAGACTGAAATCTTATTTGACTGAAACTCATAACACTAACACATTAAAGTAAAATGTATATGCCCTTTTCCTCACTGTAGTGTGATCCTGGAGTTAGTATATATAGTTAGGGGGTGAGGGGGGCACAGCCCCCCCCCACATAGTTTAGGTAAATATTGTTTTCTGCAAAGAGTTATTCATTGCAGTTATAAATATCCATGTGTATGGTTTAAAATGTATAAAGTATGTGGGGGCTTTACCCCCCTAACTATATATACTAACTCTAGGATTGCACTACAGTGGGGAAAAGGGCATATACCTTTTATTTTAATGTGTCAGTGTTATAAGTTTCAGTCAAATGAGTTTCAGTCTTTTGAACTTTCAGTGTTTTGGTCTCAGTCAAATGAATTTCAGTCAAATGAAATTTAGGTCATATGAAGTAAATGCCCCTATTTATATGTAAGCCCCAGATAAGGTCGTAAAGTAAATCTCCCAAAGTGTAATACTTCATGAAGTATTTTAGCATCCTTTTTACCTTCCTGTTAGACTGTATAAGCTAACAAATGAATCTCCAACTATCACTGCTGGCATAGAAAGCAATATATAAAGTTTTAACATTTCCAAAAGCTTTTCTCTATCCTTTATGGCTGTAGGATCATATACACATGTAAGCTGCATTACTCCTAAACTAGAATGAAAGTGTACAGTAAGCAACCTTGTAGGTACTACAACAACAACAGCATCTAAAAGTCACAGTCTATTTTATATGACAGCAATACCACAACATTAGTACACTCCAAAGGACCATAGAACACACTGACCCTAAACATCTTCTATCTGTGTTTTTCCAAATGATTTAATATTTAATATCTAATAAACATATGACATATGCATGCATTGATTTATATATTTATAAAATCCCTAGTCTTCCAGCTTCATTAATAATACTATTTAACATTAAGGCTACAAACAGTAATTATCCTTTACCCTTTTTTGAAACTCCATTCTTACCCAGGTGTAACTGTCTCTTCTGTACTCTTTTTCTTACCAAGCTAGCTTGGTTTTCCATATCTGTATAAACATCATCATCTAAGTCTCCACCACTATCATTTTCATCTGGGATATCATCCCTATCAGAATCACCATTAGGTAATATAGGCTGTTCGTGCAAATAAAAACCCAAGGTATTCTGCATACTTCCATTTCTAATTCAAGCAAACTCTCTGAGTTTGAACATACTTTGCGTAAAGCAGTCACATGTGATTCATTAAAAATAGCAGAGTTTACTACAGTATTGTCTAATAGTGCAGAACCAAGAGGATCAGTAACTTTAATAAATAAGATAGTGTCTGTACATCTATCAGCTAATGTAGACATCTCTTATTTATTTCAAGGTATCATCTGTTAAAAAAGAACAACCAGACCAATAATACCCATCATTTTTACATCTCCTACAATATAGCTTAAAGTGTTGAGCAGAATGACTCATCTCTCCACATTGAGTACATTTACATTTCAATCAGGATGATATAAAGTGTCCTGGGGAACCACAAAAGAAACAAGTTTGTGGTTGACCTTTATAACATGCATATGCTTTGAAACCATTAATATGAGGAACACTTAGCAAATTTACTAAAACACCACTTTCAGACTTTTCCCAAGTCCAGTTCCAAACAATTTTATTATCATATACTTTTTGATATCATAAACATTTTGACAAAACAAAAGACAATAAGTAGATAAAACCATTAAGCTTTAATTATGATGCATCTGTATCCATGATGCTGAATTACATTTAAATACCTGCCTGATACTACATTTAGTGGAATAAAGTCATATGATGCCCATAGCTGATAAAGTTTTTTTTAACATCACATTTTGCAAGAAAACTTTCTGCATAAACAGAAATCTCAAAATTAAGGTCACAAAGGGAATGTTTCCCAATACGTATAAATATATATATCTCAGTCTCTAAAAACCTAGGGGAAGGACCATAAGGTCTCAACCAGCATATTTATCTATAGATTGTTCAGTTTTTTGAAGAGAACCAACTCACAGGCAGTTTTTAAGATCAAGACGTAGTCCTTACAGGTGTAATCAAGTTAACCTGCATCACTTTTATATAAGACTTTTATGGAACTGCCTTTGATGAAGTGATCATATCTAATTGTTATTACAGAGCAGCTGTAGTGTAACCTGAAAACATGCACATAATCAAACCTTTAACTTCTGGCATCATTGTCATGGCAGCAATCTGTGCTAGTATTCTATTGAACAATTATTTTACTCAAAGAAATAGCTGCAGAATCAGAATGCTCTTTTCCATTAAACAGTCAAAGCAGCATAACAAGACAAAAGCCCCAATTCCAGAAGACTTGCTCTCAGTGTAAGTGACCACTTGCACTGAGAGCAGGTTGAAAACAGGTGTTTTAGAATTTGGTCTCTGTAGTATGCCTGTTTACAGACAGGCCTTATACCAAAGTAAGCCACTTACACTTAGGGCAGACATACACTGAGACAACTCTTTTGGAATCTGGCCCATAATATTCTCATTTTAACTCTGGGAATTCTCCTTAGCTTTTAGCACTCATCTCCATGACAATCTAATGGTCTGTAAATTGTGATTATGGAACTTCAAAAAGAATAGGGGTACTTCATTAACATTTACATTCATTTAATAGCATAAAAATTTAAATCAATTATTTTGTACACTCATCGTTTCACATTCATACTTAAAATAACTTGTAAGTTATTAACACAAAACTTAACAAAATAGTTCCATTTATTTTATTCTTTTTTATTTTATATTTACCCTCTATCCACACATCATTTGTACAACAGCCATCTTCTTATTATAGCTAATGCATCATCCTCTTCCATTTTCTGGCTATACAACAAATTCTCACATCTTTGTTCATAGCACTCATATTGCCATAAAGAGAACTTTATCACATTTATCAGTATCACATTTATTTACTTTACCATATTTCCCAGAAAATTTTATATTTTTATATATACATTTAAACCCTTCCTATCTATATTCATTTTTTTTTAAATTTCCCACAATTTTGTATTCTGTTTGCAATACAAAAACAATGCCCCGGATTTACTAAACTTCCATGCAGGACTAATCTAGACCTGCATAGAAGCGGCAGATTAAGAGGAGGACAGCAGCGCACCATGCATATTAATGAAGGTGCGCTGCCTGAACTCCTAATGCTACACGGAGTGTGGATGAGTGCAGAGAGTGTGCCTGAGAGCAGAGCTCTCAGAATAAACACGAGCCTGCAAAGTAGAACAGAAGAACATGTAAATAAATGAGCGAGACCGCTCATAAGTGTCCACATATCCCCACCAACAGTCCCCATGTGTTCAACAGCAACAACAGTACATTCAAATAAAATGAAGAGACCCTTTTATTTATTTTTTTAAAGCCCCGAGTACAGCTAACCATAGGTGCGCGGGTTTGCCCATCGCTTAGCTAAGGTTAAAGCAGCTGAAAAGGCTGAAGAGGATAACAAGGAATATATATGCAAATGAAGCAGCACAGCAATAGTGTAGTGGTTAGAGCATCCTCTTAACAAACATGCATTCCCAGTTCGAGTCCCACTGTAGCACATGTCATTTTCAATGTGAAATCTGTGTATGAACATATTTTTACATCTCTTTGCCGTATAACCTACATAAAACCATTTAAATGTGAACTGGAGTATTGCATTAAATGCACACGTGAAGTGTTAGTGTCATAATGAATAAGGCACTAGTAAGCAGGTTTAAGCAAAAATAAGCTGTAGTAAGCATGTTTAAGTGCGTTTGCGTGGGGGTAAGCAATGCCTACACAGATTAAGCAAAGTAGAAGCTGAGTATCAGAAACCGTAACCGGAGGTTAGCAGTGCTTACCATCGTGCAAACCCATGCAAACCCACTCACAACTGCTTTAAAGTGTCTTAATCACTCTGTATCCAATGGTCCATGTTCTGCCCAGCAACAAAATAAACTGCCTCTGCAAGGCTCAAAATCAGAACCCTGTATACTATAGTCACAGTAATTAACCACTAAGCCATCATAGATAAGCAAGATTAAGGTCATACATCCCATATACCCACATGGATTTATATATATGTATATATGTATATATGTATATATATATATATATATATATATATATATATATATATATATATATACATACATATATATATATATATATATATATATACAGCAATATGTATGCATACATATATATATATATATATATATATATGTGTGTGTGTGTGTGTGTGTGTGTGTGTGTGTGTGTGTGTGTGTATGCAGACATATCCATATATATATATATATATATATATATATATATATATATATATACATACATATATATCTATATCTATATATATATCTATATATATATATGTATGCAGACATATATATATATATATATATATATATATATATATATATATATATATATATATATATGTGTGTGTGTGTGTGTGTGTGTGTGTGTGTGTGTGTGTGTGTGTGTGTGTGCATAGATATACACAGATATACAGCTATGATAGGAAACAGCACACAAGAATGACATGTGTTCACAGGCTATGCCAATGGAAGTGAGGGGCCCAAGCAAAAAACATGTAACACGTAGCATTACCCCCCCCCCCAGCCAGACAGTGGAAACATTCACACAAACCCACAAACAATGTAAATAGTCCACTGCTCCCCAGACCACAGGCAGGATACAACCAGGGGGTACACAGTGCACCTGTGAAATCTAAACTTGGAACACAGACAGGAGCGTCCCTTGCGGGATGCCCCAAAAATTGACATATCATGCAAGGAAGCCGATGTGATGACCATTCTGGCCTGGGTGTGTACATACCCAGAATACAAGGGTGGAAAAGCCTGATGACCCATGGGTCAAGACAACGTACGACTTGGGTCTCGTGAAGTGGAGAGTGGACAGCGTGTAGTGGTGTGTTCATGCCCGACCTGCACCCAGAGTAAGGATGGGTGCTGTAGAGGAGGTGCGGGTGGGGGAACTATGGGTAGTTAGTTAAGGTCTAGATGTGCAGGTGTCAGCTGAAGTGGGTCTATACGGACAGCCCCAGGGATGTAAGCAAAAGTGTTCATTGGGCAGAGGTGTCACCCAACGAGCAGCCACACCTGCTATGAGTCCCACTGCAGTAAAGTCTAATCTGCATGGCAAGGAATGGAATAACCAGATGTAGATGTATATATGTAAAGGTATGTGTCTGTATATCCACCCATAGCTACATGGAGATATACCTCTCCCTCTCCGTAGTACAAATGTATACATTCCAACAAATTACTGGAGCCACCACGATGATAAAAAGACTTTTTTATTTTGAGTAAAACGAGCGCTTTCACGCACTAACAAGTGCGCTTCATCAGGTTGTAATAATTATAAAAATGCATCAGTATATATATTCAAAACACACCCTACTTAATGAGCCATTTTGGCGGGTAAAAGCCCAATTAATTATGCAAATTGGAGATGGTAAAAACTCTTTTACCTAAAGACAGCAAATACTGGCTTTTTACATCAGTCTCAAATTGGCATATAACATAGTCATACCATACAAGAATATATATAAAGACAAAAATCTAATCTAATCAAAAACTACTAAAACTATTTAAATATAAAAATATTAAGACCTAAAATGTTTAGTTAGTATGTGTACCATTACCAAAAATAAAAATAAACATCATCACCCATCACAATCTACTAGGAACGCTAACTAGAAAAATGAGAAAAGAAGAAGAAAGAGTAAGAAATAAAAAGAAAAAGGAAAGAAAAGGGAAAGGAAAAGGGGGGGAAAGAGGAAGAAAAAAAGAAAAAGGGGAAGGAAAAATGAGGGAGGGAAGGGGGGGGAAGGGGGGGGAGGGTTATGGTGGTGTTAGAGAAAAAGGGAAAAAGAAAAAAAGAAAAAAAGAGGGGAGAGGGAGGGAGGAATAAAACAAGACAGGAAATACAAATTAGAAGTCACATCATTCCAGCAGAACAAAACATATTAATTACTCTAAAAGCAACTCATTTGTATACAATAAATCATCATAAATACATCATGCCATGTAAAACATAAAAATAACTAATATATATCCCAATTCTAACTAACGAAATGACACAATTTCATAGAAGAGCTGGTCCTATACTAACTAGTGTATTAAGACCAGATTCTAAATGTGCCCTAAGTGTCAAGATCAATTCCCAATTCTAACTGACGAAATGACACAATTTCATAAAAGGGCTGGTCTTATACTAACTGAAGTGTTAAGACCAGGTTCTAAATGTGCCCTAAGTGTCAAGATCCATCTTAATTCATATAATTCAAGGGTTCCTAATGTGTCACCTTCACGTTTGTTAGGATACAAAATCTGAAGCACTCTAAAACTAAAACCATAAGTCACAAACTCCTGACAGTGTCGAGCCAATACATTATTATCATTCTTTTTCCGTATATCATAAATGTGGTTATACACACGATCTTTAAATCTACGTGTTGTGAGACCCACATAAAATGCATCGCAACTGTCGCAGGTGGCTAAGTAAAATGTATACATACAGAGACAGAATACATATACATACCCACATATAGATATATACATATGCAGACACCCATATACCCATATGTTGTTAGATATATATATATATACAGCAATATATAAACATATACATGTATGCATACATATACAGATATATCTGTATATAGTAATGTATATATATATATATATATATATATATATATATATATATATATATATATATATATATATATATATATATATATATATATATATATATATATATATATGTGTGTGTGTAAATATACACATGTATATAGCTAGGATATGATACAGCAGTTATGAATTACATATGTTCACAGGCCGTGCATATGGGGGTGAGGGGTCCAATCAACAAATGTGTAACACGTAGCATCAACCCTCCCCCTTCAGCTAGACCAGTGAAACATAATGACACCCAATAAAAGTAAACACACCACTGCTTCCTGGACTACAGGCAGGATACTACCAGTGGGAGAGACCCGCCAAGTCTAATCTTGAAACAAAGACATGTATGTCCCTTCTATTAATGTCTATGGGTATACATAGTGACATCCTCTTCCCCCACTATATTGCCAGTATCTTGAGCCCCAACCCACATGTAGTATCACAGCTGTCCCACAGGACATATGTAACTAACACAGGAAGGAACACCACAAGCATACCTGGAGCAACACAGGCTCACCACCTTGCGAACCCCCCCACCTCACACTCTATACCACTACATCAACTTGTGATACTGACACCTCTTGACCTGCCTCGCATACAAATCCCAACATCTGACATACCGCCCCTATTCCTCCCCATCCAATTATACCTATGAGCTACAATACAGTTACAATGTCACCCCCACTACCTACCTGCTTACTCCTTAGCTATTCGCCTCTACTGTACCACACAGGTATGGAATAACTACACCTACCCCGAATACCTGCATGTAACCTATCCAGACCTGTGAAATAGGAATCCTACCTCACCTTAAACTGACCTTTGCCAACAGTCATACCTGACATGTAAACCTGACCAAAGCATGGATAATACCGACAGTTTAACATAAACTAAGCATGATTAATGAGGGACGTAGCTATGTTATGTATGTTACCCTCTATGAATGTGAACACCCCAGTATTAATTGGGATACGTAGCTGGGGTCAATGTAGTGCTCTACACCCCAGGCCACTGCTGACAATGGACAAGCATACAGTCCTAGTGTCCCGTTTGACAGATGTGAACAAAATGCACAATGTTGCGCGTGTGTATGCGGGAGCAAGTGGGTGTAAGCCTGTTCGGCCGCCGGTATGCGAGTACCACACTGGTGAAGCAATGTAGAAGCTAACTGAGTGCAAGATGCCACAACCAGAAGGCAGTAATGCTGTGCTTCATGCAAACAAGCGCATACCTGCCTACAAATGTTCTACAGTGCCTTAGTCACCCTCTAGCCAACAGCTGTTGTTGTTGCCATTAACAAAATAATCTGCACTGCCAGGATAAAACCCCCCAACCCTGCACACTGTAGTAGACGTGAGTTCCACTAAGACGTGGTGGATACACATTCAGCTGCTGTAATCACAAACACATCATCCAGCATAGGCATCCAACAGTATAGAAAATGTATATAAGTATGTAGATTAATACCAGAACACGTGTCCATTGCTCAACCACAGTATTATGAGCAGTCTATGTGCAGCACAGAATAGTGCCTGTCCAATCATACTGTGAGAACAGTAGACCTGCATAATACCGAAGGGAATAATGATATATGGTGCACACTGTGGAGGTGCGTGAGTGTGCTACATGCACAGTATGTCACACCTGGGGTGTTGGTTCCATGGAACCAGGAGATGTGGCTGGCCAGGTGTGTGAGCAAACTGCTGCTACACAATACCCTGGCAGGATGCTACCAGTAGGAGAAGCACTGTAAACCAGCTAGGTCTACTCTTGATACAACAACAGGTCCATCCCTGGCGGGATGAACCAACAGTTGTGGGTCACATCGATGTCACCACCAGTATTGGAGGAGGATCAAGGGAAGGCTGGTACATACATGGACTAAATGGATGAAGAGCCTGCAGACGCTTGGGTGGGGACAGTATACTGGAGGTGTACCGAAATGTACAGAGGGGGAAATGTGTGGAGGTGTGGTATGGCAGGGCTAGCACCTGGGGAATGGATGGATGCTCTGTACGTGGAGCTCGGGGGCCGGGAGAAGGGAACATGGGTATGTCATTATGGTAGACATATGCAAACAAAGCTAAACAGCAATAGTGTAGTGGCCAGAGCATCCGCCTAACGCTCACACATTCCCGGGTTGAGTCCTACTGCAGCACATCCTATATTCCATGCGATATCCATATGTTAACATCATGGTGCTGTATAACCTACTAAGTAACATTTATATTTGTACAGGAGTACTGCCATAAATGCACATGTGAAGTGTCATAACGACTAAGGCACTAGTAAGCATGTGTATGCGCATAACAGCAGTAGTACGCATGGATATGCAGTTGTATATGTGTGTACGTATATTTGCATGGGGGTAATCATTGCCTACATAGATTGATTTCACGAACGAATAAACAGATAAAAACAAGTTCCAAACAAGCGCTTTCGCTCAGAATATTCAGAGCGAAAGCGCTTGTTTGGAACTTGTTTTTATCTGTTTATTAGTTCGTGAAATTAAACTATTTGTTTGGTGAACTACAAATTGATTTATTCTGCTGAGCTGCCTGGAACACATTTTTGCTGGTTTGGTTCGTTTTTCATTTATTCCTTGGCCTACATAGATTGAGCTAAGTAGATGCTAGCTGAGTGTAAGGAAACGCAACCCGAGCTTAGCATTGCTTAGCTCTGTGCAAACCCACGCACACCCGTGTACGACCACTCAAATGTCCCTAACTCACTCTGTATCCGACAGCTGGTGTTCTGCCCTGAAAGACAATATACACCCTCTGGAAGGCCCACACCTGGGATGCTGCACATCATACACTACATGATTTACCATTAAACCATGACAGATGTGCATATTCACTCATTCCACATACATATCATCCAGCAAAATCAGTCAACAGCACAGGGAATGTAGCAATAACACACCACACAACCTCTTAATGCGTGAATCCCGGACATAGTGCACCATAATGTTGGTACATATAGGAAAATCTGTCATATCCTGCTCTAATACACTTCAAATGTTGCAGGTTACACAGTTATATGTGGTAGAACACATATATTGCTGGAGATAATACGTCTGAAACACGTACGTGTCAGCACAAATGACTGACCTCAGTCCTACGGTCATCCATGTCAATTGCCAAGAGAATGAGGTACAGGCCACACATATAGGCCGAACATGCATGGACATATGGACAGCTATACATCTGTAAATGTAGAGAGATAGACGGCTCTATATAGATATAGATATATATATATATATATATATATATATATATATATATATATATGGATACATATACATAGCTAGAGCTATATCAATGTCCAGTTCTATCCCGCTATATATGGGGTTGTAATACATATATACTTATGCAGATATATATATATATATATATATATATATATATATATATATATATATATATATATATATATATATATATATATATATATACAGATAGACATGTGTATATGATTTCCACATGGGAACGGACTTCTGGCCCACTCCGTACTACATAACAGACCATGAGCACAATTAATGGGGGTTGGGGCACAGATGAGGGACACCTGGTAATTACTGCTATGTAACCCCCCCCCCACGCCCTAACGGATATGCTGTGCAATCCAATCTCCAGCACATGCAGTACTTGACAACAGGACCCACCAAAACACAGCTACAATGCTCCAACAGTTATCCATGTCACCTGTACATGTCAGGCCAATATCTGTAACATATCATGCAGGTACACCATTGTACTGCAGGGAATGCACTATGTTGAAGGGCGACACATTACAACAGTACAGATATGCACACACATCCATACATTGACATTCATGTGCAGGTATATATATATATATATATATATATATATATATATATATATATATATATATAAATAGATAGATAGGATATATGGGATATATGGGTACATACACATATACACAGACAAAAGGTATTAGTAGCCATACATGTGTAGCAGTAGTGTGGATGTACTGGGTGCAATGTATATCCCCAGCCACAAGCCTTGTAACCAGTACCTGTGACATGTGTGGAGTGGCAACCAGCCCTACAAAGTGGATACTTACATTGCACATATACCCACTCACAATTCAAAGGTCATGACACGACACACAGGTATGTATACACAGACAGCCTTTATTTATGCACCATACAATACTGCATGCCATTACTGACAGCACATGGATGTTGATGTATATAACCAGTGATGGATGCAAGGCCCACACAAAACAGTAGATGCAGACTGTGTGGATATATAACACACTATGGTGTCCAGGCTAAGCCCTTCAATTTGTACAACAGTTGACAACAGATTTGCCTGCAAGATACGTAACAGTAAACAATATCAGATGTAGGTCAGCAGCCTCTAATTACACCCTGTAGTCAAGCCCTAGGGGGACATTTTTTACTTGTGGTAATGTCAATGTATCTGTCACATGTATGGTCCCTGGCCAACAAATGTTGTGGGTGTCCACACTATGACTGGGATGATAGTAGGAATGCTAGCAGTAGTTAATGGTAGGCCGTTACCTTACAACCCCTACCCATATCACAGCAGGACAAAGGCTGCAATATATATGGAGGACAAAGGCAGGAACACAGGGCCATACCTGCAATATTGCAGTTACACACCCTGGAACATGCTGGTGTTACAGGATGTGTTGCAACATACCCTAATGCAGGAATACGACATCAGATACACAAATGGATATAGCCATGTACTGCTAGCATGCAACACACACACACTGCCCAGGACCTGTATAGTGGACAGACAACACATGAGAGGCACACCTCTGTCCAGCTAGAGGATAGGCCCACAGTAGTTAACTATGCAGACAGACTGCAGTCCAAGGTAAACTAGTATATATATATATATATATATATATATATATATATATATATATATATATATATATATATAAGAAAAGGGCTTAATGAGACCATTTCATTGAAACCCACATTAAAAAGTAGGCGTATCAAATGATAGAGTAAATTATGTTATGATATTAGTGATTCTATGTATACTTTTATATCCATTGGATGAATTTTTGTTTTTTTTTGTTGTATTATCAGTAATGTTTTGTAGTTTTTATGTGCATTTGCACATTATTATGTATTATTTATGTTTCTATATATGTATGTGTGTATGTATGTATGTGTGTATGTACATGTGTGTGTATATGTGTGTATATGTGTATGTATATGTGTGTGTTTATGTACATGTATGTATATATGCATGTATATGTGTATATATGTATATATGTATATGTATATATATATATATATATATATATATATATATATATATATATTTATTTCTATATCATATTTTCATGTTTTTATGTTTGGGTATGTATGTGGATGTGTGTGTGTGTGTGTGTGTGTGTGTATGTACATGTGTATGTGGAGATATGTGCAGATATTTATTTTATAAGCTCATTAATATTTTCACTATACTATTGTATACTGATATTTTTGGACAGTTTGAATTTGCTTCTTATTTATTTATATTATTTTGTTGTAATGCTTATAAACCCTTGAGTATTTGATCTGTTGAGGTGCTATTAATAACATTTGTATGCACACATTACAAGTAACGCTGTATTGGCACTTTTATGAACAACGTTTTATGCTATGTTGCAGCGTAATGATCAATATATTTTTCCATCTATAGGTATGACTTTAGTGCACGCTATCTAGTGGTGCATGATATCATATACATACTTAATTTTTATTAGGTTGTTTTATAACATAGAGATATTCTATATATTATAATATGATTGGTTTGTATAAATATTTGTTAGTTAGTCATTATTTTTTGTAATAGCGACTGCCAGCGAATGTGGTTACATGTTAGGTATTAACATTTCTTAACAAGTGCAGTGCAATGTTTTAATATATTATTTATAACTTTTATAACATATATATTTTTAGCATACTAATCAATTAAATTGTTGCAGTGTTTTGAAGCTTATAGAAAGGTGAATGAATTCCCTCGTAGCTATCTGTTTCTAAAGTGTTTACGATTGCCAGTAGATGCTTTTAGATAGCAAAACGCCTTACAACAAGCGTATTGTTGTATTTTATGACGTTTGGGGGAGAATGATCCTGGTTGGTGTATATGCTTTTTAATTCTGCTTTATTATTATATTTTTTAGTTTGTGAAAGCGAGTGAACATTATTAGCGCTCAAGAAGTTAAAGTGTATGTGATTGTTAGTAGATGCCCTTAGATAGCGATACGCTTTATAATAAGCGCATTGCTGTATTTTATAATATTTTATGAGATTTTGGTGGGAATGATTTTGGTTGAGGGATATGTTCGTTAAATCTTGCTATATTATTTTTAAGCATGTGAGAGCGAGTCAAAATCATTAGAGCTCAAGAAGTTCGCATATGCATATCCGTTTAGTATTTGGTATGCTTATTTGATGTGATACAATTACACCGCTGTTTTAGCTTTTAGGTATAAGGTTATTACTATTACCATCTATGAAGTAGCTTTCAGTAGAAATGTAGCTTGTCCACCAGGACATTAGTGTATAGTACCATCTGGTGGCCTATGGGCATTACTACAAGCATCACAAGTAAAGCAAAAACATTATAAATATGTTTAAATTATTTCTGGAAATATAGAAGGATGTTTTGTTATGGTTGACATATTTTTTACATTTCTACAAGTGTTAAACAAAACTGCTGTATATTATAGCGCAACTTTAGACATGATGTGACCTTACCAATGGGTGTATGAACAGCAATTCTGTTTTTAAAACATTTCAGCATTGAATTTTAATTACTTAATTGTTTTTAATTAAACTGACTATTTAAGGGCTGTGCCCCTCAATCAATTTGTACAGTCTGAAGAAGCCCTTACAGGGTGAAAGCGCTCACTGATCTTTTAATAAAGAACGTTCCCCTTTTTTACGTTTTGTGGAACTATTGTTCTTTTGAATGAATTGGATATATCGTGCATAACGGATACTTCAAGAAGTTTTAAGCCGCTGTGTTCCTGTGACCTTTGGTGAAGTTTATCTATGAAGTAGCATTGCAGACTTGTAATTTTTCTAAACGTTTTGGTTGCAAATGTTAGTAACTGCATATATTTTTAGTGATACATGTGACTAAACCCAGTAAGCTATACTGTTGCTTTAAATGGCTGCGATACTTTGTATCTTTACTGGGAAGTCACATGGATTGGCAGCTAAGGTTTAATTGGATATGATGATAATTTGAATTGTATTTTAAACTGTTTTTAAATGTTGTATTTGTCTGATGAAGCGGGGTTGATGCCCGCGAAAGCGCTTACTATCAATAAATTTGTATCCACAGAGTACCTTTTTTGATCGTTTATGTTACAACTGGAGCTAAGAAACTTTTATCCGTTTAGTGGATTTAATTTACTACAGTCTTCTGATAGTTTGTTTTATGGTTGAAGTGAAGAATATTTATATTCCCTTTGGATTTTATTCAGCAATGGTATATGATTTTAAATCTGCTTGTTGACTGTGAACATTACTTCTAAGCTTTTGGCTGTGTTGATTGTGGGCGTACTGCTATACGTGCAGATTTTGGCTCCTTGGGATATTTCTACACATATATATATATATATATATATATATATATATACACACACACACACACACACACACACACACACACACACACACACACACACACACACACACACACACACACACACACACACACACACACACACACACACACACACACACTATAACACCAGTACTATGCAAAGCATTACACCACTCTCCTCACAGTCTGTCTGTATGTCCCGATCCTCCTACATATATGTGGCTGCCCTGAGTGTGCAGGTTCTCCTGTAAGAGGTATTGCTACCCGCTGTCTGTAACATTGATGCCCACACACAGGAAGGATGTTCATCACACAGGGAATTACAGGGAATATGCCCACATGATGTAGGGATTCATAGTGGGTAGTTGCCATGACAGTGGTAATTGGAAGTACTACAGATGTGTGCTCAGATATATATATATATATATATATATATATATATATATATATATATATATATATATATATATATGGCTATCTGGATATGTACATGTCCATAACATCCCACCATATGTCCTGGCCATAGAGTGTAGCTGTACCCCAGCCCCTATAGACTCAATGTAGTAGTGCAAGGGGATGTCTGGTATGTATAGCTGCTATATTAATAGACAGTTGCTACTGCCATTGGGATTGTTGACACAGACACGGTGTGAGTGGAAGGTGACATCTGCTCATAACATGTGTGCCATTGGCTACCGATAGACATCCTAAGGTCATCATGGTACAGTACCTGCATATATAGCAGGCTTGACAGCTATGTCACAGCACAGGGTAGGATACACCTGTGTGACAGTGCATAACCACAACCAATGTGAACACAGCCACATCCACATATGGTCCGCTAGCATAATAGTACAGTATATGGACTATCTGTCCTACGCCATCCTCATATGTGCCAATCACAGAATGACTCTACATATACTGAGCTGCTACACAGTCCGGTCTGATGGCTGTCTGTGGTATGGGACATATGTGTGTCTGGCCCTACACACATGTATGGTACAATGGTACCATATAGTGGGGCAGCATGTCACAACAGATAGAAAGGGAGCTAGAACTATGACATCTACCACAGTCTGTACACAGGCCATAGTACATATTAAAAATACACACACTGCCAACATTCACCCTCACTACACAGACCTCAGTACTGTACAAACATCCACAGGATTTCCAGGGTATGGCATTAAGTGTAACCACTACTGTGCATGACATGTGTAGCACTCTGATATATCACTGGCATTTTATCAGATATGATGACACTATTTACGGTGTACAGCGCATATGCACCACTTCATGCATGACATATGTACAAAGTTTGACAGAGGTGTGGCTGACAGCACATACACAGGGCCAATATAGACATGTTGCTGTAATACCCTCAGTAATCTATCATTGTGATGGGGTATGTTGCAACATATGTCTGATGAGGGATATGTAGTCAGTAACTGTCACAGCCTTCACCATCAACAGACTGCAATCCTCACACTACCTTCTGCATTCCATGGATAGATGTACCATGGCTAACACATGACACCAAAGGCACAACACTGCCCAGTCTGCAGATGAGGCTGCAGATGGGGATTCCTGATATACATGGAACTGACATAGCAGGTATTGCGACATGTACGGCAGGCATATCCAGACAAACACTGTTAATCCAACATTACTCCATATGCAGTATAGTAACACTTGCAGTTCATAGTCAGGTCAGGCACATCCCCCTTATGTTTGTTGCCCTCTTCCCACAGTGTATGTTGTTAGAGGTAAATCCCCAACCCATCTGGAATGCTGTTTGCCAAATGACAGTTCTAGCTCCTGCTCAAAGTGACAGACAAGGACCAACACCACCAGGATGTTCCCAGGTATTGGAGTGTATTTCCATGCAATTAGCTATGGGAATGTTACCACACCTGTTCCACATGCAATCAACTAGGGAAGGGCTGCAATTCATGCAAAGGCCATCAGCTGATCATAAGCATCACATTAAATACACATGCTGCTGCCTAAGCAATGCAGGTGTGGCCCTCCACATCCACCAGAGAGGGAGTGGGGGAGGCAGACAGAGGTGAATACATGAAAGGGAGGGGTAGGAGGGTGAATCTATGCATGTTTGTGTCACACACCTACCAGCACAGGGTATCAAACACCCAACAGCTATGTAGTGCTATCACAGTTCGATGCTGTTATTGGATGCACCAGATGGGTTATCTGGTAGGGAGCACGCAGAACATATATGTGATGGTGAGTGACATCTTCAACAGGGATATGGTACATATACAGTAGGTGACATACACGAGCATGAACAGGTGCCAGTATCAGCACAGGCACACTCACACAGGGACACCCACACATTAACACACTTGGCAGGGCCAGGAGTGCAACCCATCACTAGTGGGATTGCCACAACACATCAATGTGCAGGGAACACATGCACCACATGGGTGATATGGAGGTCATATGGGCAGTGAGTATGATGGGGTGTCAGACATAAGGCGGCATGCTTCACTGTGCCCTGGGAGGAGTAGTGCATGTGGATGTGGACATACGCACCATACAACACACACATGAACACACAGGGTCCAGTTCAGACATGCATGGGTGCATGTCTGCACAGGTGTGTGGTGGCCCACAGTGCCAGCAGGCTATACAAGGGTAGGCGATGTGTATACCTTGGCATCAGCCGACATGACAATGGTCTGCATTGTGGCACAGGTCTGTAACATCTGCATTTTCCTGCACAGGTGGGTATTGCATCCGTCTTCCAGTCACCTGAGTGACTATTGTGTGTGGCCAATGCTGTGCATCACTTGCCATGTCTGTGTTCCCTAGTCCATGACTTGGATGGTGTCTAGGATGTGCACACCTCTCACATGTATGTACAGTGACATGTGGAACTGTACCTGGGGTGTCTGCCCATGCTGTGAACACAGCTTATCATCAGAGGTGCCAGTCTTGCCCACATGTGGCAGGGAGTGGTACTGGTCAGCAGATTTTCTCTGCACCTACATTGATAGCATGCTAACAGCATTTTCTGATGTCAGTGTCATCTGTCCATGCAGGCCATGTTGTCAGGCATGGTATGTCCATTGTGAGTCATGTGGAGGCACAGTGGGGTTGTTAACTGTGATTGGCAGGCCTTGATGTCACATGTATGGATATGGCTTTGCACCCCAGCCTGTCAGCCATTTACATCTGTTTTCCCTGTATGGTTAACATTGTGATATATTGTAGGGCCACCATAAATTAAATTAGCAAAACCCCTCCACATTGCCCACAGACTCACAACTACCTCTACACAGGATATGAGTTACAAACACACACACACACACCTGTCATGTCTGGGAGTAGAATCCCTACCTAACTAGCTTACTACACTACAGCATTATGCAGTTATATCACGTGCCATGGGCATTACTGAAGTACATCTTCCCCAAAGGTGTATTTCACAATTAATGACATCAACACGACTACCAAAGTAGGGCATTTGTAATGTACTGCAGGTGAGTAGCCTATAATGCATTGCTCCATACACAGACAGTGAGACACACACATCACATCCAGAACTGGCATGGATGGAGATGGAACACTACCACCATTCTAAATCACACTACAGCAGTATGCAGTTACAGAATGCACTACAGCAATTACTGGGCTATCATGTTCCCAGAGGTGTACATCTAGGTGAGTGACATCAGCAGCCTTGGAAAAGTAGTTTATTTGTATTGTATGGAGTGTGGGTAGCCTAAAAAGCATTGTGCTCTACCCAGTCAGACACACACACACTCACACACAGTTGCCAGGGCTGGGGCTCAAACACCTACCTAACTAGTTTAGCACACTACAGCAGTATGCAGTTACAGGATGCACCACAGTGAATACAGGGCTATCATGTTCCCAGAGGTGTACCTCTAGGTGAGTGACATCAGCAGCCTTGCCAAAGTAGTGTAATTGTATTGTATGGAGTGTGGGTAGCCTAAAAAGCATTGCTCTCTACCCAGTCAGACAGTAGTACTGGCTATTATGGTGACTCCAGTATATGTTACAGATCCCATGCTGCCACTATAGGTGTCTACTCTCTGTTGCCTTGACATCCAGCCGCCCAATTCCCTTGCATGTTCACATCCGTACCATAGCTACAGGTAAAAACACATTTTACTCCATTTGACAATTGGTAGGTTGATTGACTTACCTTGAGGGTGTGCTAGAATTGTGGATGGTGCTGGAGGGCTGCCTATGTTGGATGCACATAGTACACTCCCTATACATGGTTAGGCACAGGTAGTGTCATGTTTGGCATCCCTTTTACTGTCTGTGCGAGTCCGAGAGAGGTGTCATCCCTTGGTGCCACACTGTGTCAGTGCCTATGCTATGCGTTGCCTCTTTGCCAAGGCCAGGGCATACTGGGCCTGCCCCCTTCTGCCTACTGGAGCAGGCTCAGGTTGTTTCTCCTCCGAGTCATTCTGTACCTGCACAGGCCTTGGCATTGGTGGGGGGCTGTGTGGCCCTGCCCTATGCTGTTCCTGCTGCAGCTGTTTTCGCAGGATCATATTGTGTAGCATAGCACATACCATTACTATTTGGGTACATGTAGCCAGTGAATACTGCAGGACTCCACTGGATGTGTCCAGACACTGGAACCATGACCTGAGCATCCCAAATACATACTCTATTATATGTCTGGCCTGTGTGTGTGCATCATTATGACATTGTTGCTCAGGTGTGTTTGTATTTCTGATGGGTGTCATCAACCATGGCTCCAGTGGGTACCCAGCATCCCCCACTAGGTGACCGTAGGGGATGTCCACATTGGCAAATCTGTGGTACAGCTGTGTCAGTCACCATATGTGTGAATCGTCATGGCTTCCAGGGCAGCCAGCACACACATTCAGTATAATGCCCTGGGCATCACATACAACCTGGCAGTTGAAGGAGGTGATGCCCCTGTGGTTGATGTAGGCCCTACCCTGCTCACCGAGTGGTGCTTTGATGTGTAAGTGTATGCAATCTATAGTACCCACTACCCCAGGGTAGTTAGCTATTTGATGGAAGAGACGCATATTGCAGGTCAACACCTCACGTGTGTTGAAGAAATATACGTGCTCACTGGCATGTACTGACATGGCATCCAGGAATTGGTGGAATACTCTGGATGCTGATGCCTGTAAGATGCCCATGTTATCCCCAGTTGTAGTTTGGGAGGTACCTGTGGCTAGTATATCTAGGTCTACACATACCTTGGTATCCACCGGGATGGGTTCCCCTCAGCTAGTGTGGTGTGTCTGGTGTGGCCTGCACAGCTCAATGATTTGCGGTAGGAGGTCTCTATCCACCCTATAGTGCTCCACTATCTCCAGCTCATGTAGCCCCTGGTAGGTTACCCTGGGTCTGTACACTCTTCTCTGTCTCCTCACTGTGGGTTGTTCGGCAGCATTGACATCCTCACCACCCTCAGCCTCTTGCACATGTTGTTCTATGTTGCCTGCTGCAGCCCTTCTCATTTTGTAGGCTTAGTTTTATAATTTCCTCGCTTGTATACACCGGTGGTGTAGAGTGTGGAAAAAAACAGGGGGTAGGTGTTTGCTTGGTTTATAGTGCTCTTCTGAGCTGGGCTTGTCTGCTTCCAGTGTGATTAGCTGATTCTGATACATTTCACCTGGAAGCTCAACTAGGTCTCCTTGATTACCTTCATACAGCTGTTTTCCCTTCCTATTGTCTCCCTGTTTAGGCCCGTGTGTGTGCCATGCAAACAGAGTGCTCAAATGTGCAAAGGGCTGCTTTTTCCTGGTTTAACTTCCTTTTTCTTCCTGTACAATCCAGAGAGTGCTAGGCAGGTTTAGACATACCCCTAGCTTAGCTGTGCTACACTAGGAGCAATCCCAAGCCACAGGTCTTCAATC
This sequence comes from Protopterus annectens, assembly GCF_019279795.1. Classification (NCBI taxonomy): domain Eukaryota; kingdom Metazoa; phylum Chordata; order Ceratodontiformes; family Protopteridae; genus Protopterus; species Protopterus annectens. Next base: position 516,402,112 of record NC_056732.1, read on the forward strand.
CACTTACAGTATGCCTGACATACCTCCCATGATGTCACCTATATCCTAGTCTTGCACCCAGCTATTTATACTCTTACACTCTTGGGACCTGCCTCACACCCAGGGAAAATCTGAGATTCACTAACCCTTCCATCATTTGCATCGGATTGCCTGCTAATCCATAGCTACATGTCCCACACTGAGCCTCCCCCCCTTGGCAACCATTACGCACTGGCCAGGTTGTCTTCTGACTGCCATTGACTTGCATGGCAGAATACTGATTTTAGTTAGAATGCTTATTTTTAGGTTTATTTTATTGATTCCCCCCGATCCCGTTTGCTCGTTTTTGCCCTATACTTAACCAGGCGAGATTGGCGAAAAAAAATTAAAAGTTGTTTTTTTTATTTATTAAACATTTTGCAATGCCAATAGCCTTCTACTTGGCCATTGGCATGCTTCCTCAGTAATATGCAGCCTTTATATGGAGCTGTCATAGCTCCGTGTTCTGGTTTGCAGAAATGTACTCGGTTACTAACCGAGTACATTTCTGCAGACTGCACTCGTCCTGCACTGACAGCTTCCTGGATCACAAATTACCCTCATTTGCATGGTTTTCATCTTCAAATGAGGGTAATTTGCATACAGGAGCTCAGCCCATGCAGGATTAGCCTAAGAGCTCATGTGCACGTCCCGGGAGCTCGTTCCTGGATCGCACATTGGCCATATTGCTGAAAATAGCTCTTAAACTAATCCTGCATGCTATAAAGGGCTTCGTAAATCCAGGGGAATGTTTTGTTGTTTCTTTTCCATGACAGTCAACGCATTTTCTTTTCTCCATCACCTTATATATCAAATTCCCTCACACCAGAAACTTGTCTAATTAAATTCTCCACAAAAAAGTCCACTGGTTCATAAAAACTTTCAAAACTTTTTCTTCTTTTTTTTTTTTTTCATTTTGTTTTAATTCCTTCCATATGTACACTACCCAGTTTTTTTCTAAAAATCATATTATACCATTTTCTTTTCCCATCAACTTAACTTACTTTTAACTTCCATAATTTCATTTTGTCATATTCTTTTTCTTCCATTTTGTCTTTTTTTCTTTTTTTTTCTATTTTTCTTCTCAAAAGCAAATGTCTTGCTGAAAATAAATTTTTATATGTTTAGTGCAACACTGACTTTTTTTTAATTCAAAACACCTTCTTCTTTTTACCTTTTTACTATAATTTATCTCTCTTCTTACCAAGTTCAAAAAACTCTAATAACTCTTTTTTCATTTGAGATACATATATATATATATATATATATATATATATATATATATATATATATTTCCCCTAACTATGCTACTTTCCCTAAAATGAAAGATATTCAGCATATATGTCTTTTCCTAAACTGATAACTAAAAACGTTGAGCAAGCTAACATTTTTATTTGTTCTAGTATCTCTCTCTTTTGACATATTACACTTTCATAATCACCAAATACTACTCGTAAAATCTTTACTTACTTTCTTGTGAAATATATTCCATTTATTTTTTTACCTCATCAAACCCTTTACTTCATTTATTGAACTGAACAAACTTTTTTAACAGCTTTTCATTTCTTATTTAAGCCTCAATTATCCATCTCTTGTTTTTTTTTTGTTTGTTTTTTTTTTAACTAAATTTATATTTGCCATACATACTGGTATTATAACATTTCCTTCCATATCCCATGTTGCTTCTCTCATTTTATACATACATGACTGTACCACTGCATTCATTACTAATACAACAAAGTACACATTCACCTGGAAACCTTGCTTTACTCCTCTGTTAATAATTTTCCCATCTCTGTATTTATCAAAATTTTTATATCCATGAATTTTCATAACATTTCCTTTATTCTCTTATGCCATAGGTCTCTAAAATCAGCCACATTGCTCTATGATTGATTTAGTCAAATGCTTTAGCTACATCACATGCTATCAGTCTTACTTTATTTTCTTTCAGTATCATCTCGTCTACTTTTTTGTTCGCTTCTCTTCTTTAATACCATAAATCTTTTTTCCTATTACCTCATCAAATACTTTCACCATATTTTTTGTAGTATTTTCAGAAATATTTTACAGTTAGTATACTTTTGTGTTAAAGGCCTCCATTTTTATAATTTTCTTGCATTTTTTTTCCATATAAATTGTATTACTCCATCACAGATGTCTTCTTCTACTATACCTTCCTTCGTCCATTCATTTAAAATAAAAAAAAGTATTTTTTACCATTCCTTTATTCATTCCTTATAATACAGATAACTTATAGCATCTAATACTGGTGCAGATTTATGCTTACCTTCTTTTATCACCTCTACTTCCTCATTATTTAACCTTTCTTCAACATTCCCTTCCCCACACCAACAATGTTTTTTAACATCTTCTGTAATAATATTTTCTACTGTTTGTCTTTCTTCTAAGCTTTCTTCTTCCTCTACTCTTTACTTTTCTAATATGGGACAGTCAAACCAGAAATGCCCAAGTTCCTTACATTTTATTAAAAAAAGGATTATAGTTTATTGTTGTCTGTCCCCCTCTCCCTACATTGGCCACAGATTTGTTTATTACGATCTTGTGCTAAATTATTTTCATCCCAACAGAAATAACATACTTTGGGTTTGCTCCAGTACCTCACAAATCCTTTCTTATCATTCACAGTTATTATATTTGAAATACACTCATTTTTCTATCCTTAACATCCATTGTTATCCAAACTTCTCAACCCCTAGCCCATACATTTCTTTCATCACATATCTTTTATCACTTTACTATCATTTGATTGAACACTACTTAGCTGAAAATGAAAATTTTGAAAGAATTTGACTGAAGACTAATTGACTGAAAGCCCATCTCACCGAAAAGCAATTGACTGAAAATCCATTTGACTGAAGCCCATTTCACTGAATCCCAAATTATTAAAAATATTCAACATAAGAAAATACAACATAAAATAGCGTTCCTGCACCCCCCCCCCCAATGTGGGACTTTGCCCCCTTATTTCCAATACATGGAATACCCCCAACATTGGCACACTAAATAACCCCGGTGTAAGCAAAATTTAACTTTTAAAAGTCTAAGAAAAACATTGTTTTTTGAAGGAGGGCAAGCATAATTGTTATACTTAATCCATGCCCATCCTGCTATTGAGAAAAGAAAAAAAAAACGCCATATACAGTGCACCAAAAATGATTCACTGCACTAATTCACCTTGTATGTTTTTTTTTGTCTCAAGTACTTGCCTTCCTTCAAAAAACAATGTTTTTCTAAAATTTTTAAAAGTTAAATTTTGCATACACCAGGGTTATTTAGTCTGCCAGTGTTGAGGGTACTCCATCTATTGCAATATATATAGATAGATAGATAGATAGATAGATAGATAGATAGATAGATAGATAGATAGGTCGATTCATAAATCATACTGAGTTAACTGCTCTTGTGGGCCATTTTATGCCTAGCCAATTTCCACAAAAGTGAGAATCAAGCCCTGTACCTTGTGTTTGTGAGGCAAACACCTTAATCATTATGCTACCCCCCCCCCCCAATATAATGTGACATACTCTTGTGCTTTGCAACCTTTTGAAAAGGTGTCACTGTGGACACTGTAACCCCTGAATTTCTGCTATCATCCAAAATGTGTTATGCTGGATCTGGAGATACTGGTGTAGAGGTGCATAGGTTTTCTCTGTTTATAACCTGTAATGTAATGTCACCATGTATTTGACTTTGTGAGTTAGTGTCACTTCCTGCAGAGTTACTAACATGTTGTGAGGTGTGTGATCCTGCCACTAAACTTGGTGACTATGTATCACTTTCTTCAGGCTGTTTCATTAATCAGTCATTCTGCTGCAGATATCCTCTAAATTTAGTGGCATAGTGGAACTTTTTTTTCTGCCACTGACCCTATAAAGAATCAATTGAATATATATTACTTCTCATCAGTCATTCTACTGCAGATGTCTACTAAATTTAGTGCTATAGTGGAACTGTTTATGCTGCTGACCTTCTAAAGAATCAATTGAAACATGTTACTTTTCAAGTACTGGCGTACACTGATGCATGCTGTGTAAGGAGATATGGATGACTCTACATGTACATTCTGTTGAATGTTATTATATGCAGAAGTGGAGGGTTTACCGCTTAAGAGTAATCATCATGTGTTACATGAAATCTTGAGCATTCATTTCTATATATAAATATGTTATAATGGTCAAGCCATTTTTCCTGAGCAAGTTGACTGTTAATATTGCAGATTTGAGTATTAGCCAGTGTATATACCACTTCTGATTATAACAGTACCACAGTCATTTGCTTTATAGACATTCCCATAAATAGACAGAAGGTACTCCTCATTAGTTGTTAAGGAATAAGTGTTTGAGCCCCGCCTCACCCCAGTGAGGTCATGGGAAATTGCATTCTGCCTTGTCTTTGCCTTTGTTCTGGCATGTCCTACCATATGCCCTTTCCTTGACTTTGTCAATGTCAGTAGAGTAGTATCCTGCACTCGATCCACTCATCAGCCAAAGAGCAATGAAAGCATTCCTGCTTTCATCATCAATAAATCAAAGTTCTAAGTACAAAACATTTATGGTGACACAACATCTGTATTCATACACATGCATGCACACACACTGCAAGTCCTACTTCAGCCAGTTACAATTGTCTTATATTAACCAGTACAGCATCATCAACAAATATATAACAGTACTGAAAGCACTTATCATTACACTGCCATCTTATGCCATTGCTAACAGACTTGTTTATACTGCCAGTTTTCATTTATAAGTATCAGTAACAAATCTCACAGTAAAGCAGCATGTATCCTGACAGCATAATACAGTGGTGAAAATGCAAAAAATCAGACTTTACTCACTTCAAATTGTGTACTTATATCCTGTGTTGCACAGATTTATAAATGCCAGCATAAAGATATTTCCATTATGACTATTTCCCCATACATTTCCAGTGTTGTTGTCATGGATTCCCATATGTAAATGGCAGTCATGTCATCAAAATTGACATGAATCATCTGCATCCAGCATTAAGATCAATGAAACACAAAATTCTCCTGCTAGTCATTGTTATCTAATATCAAAATGAACTGCTTCCCAATAATTTCTAATATTATTGCTATTTTATTGTAATTGAAAATGTTTCACTTTCCTAAACTATTTGTTGCCTATCTTTGGTAATTGCAACTTAATATGATAGTATTAAAGCTATTCATGTAAATTCAGGATCATTTATACATTTTGTATGGAAATTAGGCTTAGGTTACACTTGTTTCTATGACTCATAATAATACATGAATGTGTATGTCAAGAAATTCATATAAGTAGTCCTCAGGCAGTGATGGACCAGCCACACACAGAGGCACTTAGCCAAGCTGTTCTTGGGAATGCATGAACAAGCCTAATATATCTCAAATGTCCCTATGCATAGAAAAAGGAAAATGGAGTCAAATTCAGATGAGTTTGCATAATTGTGATACTTAATCCATGCCCATCCTACATCATGTGACACATTTTATCACCTCAAATCACTTTATTGTTTATATGACATGCTAATGGCATATACAGGAAGATTTATTTATACAGTAAAGCACAAAAAAAGGAAAAATAAAATTTACTGATACATAACTGAAAAGGCATGCTTAAAGAAATTATTAATGCATTACCTTCAGGATTATTGTTCAAATAAAGATAACATTATATAAAAGAAGCAAAAACACATATAAGCAACTTAAAAAGCACTTGCATTATTCAATTTGGTAGTGGCAGCACCTATGGAGGCATGAGATCGAGATCCAAGCTGGTCTGACAAGGAGGCCAAAGTTATTGCCTACCTCTTAAGGATTCGTACCTGAAATAAACCAAGTCATCTGTATGTGGCACAGGGTAGAACAAAAATTGACATCCGGCAAGAGTTGGATTAATACCTGTCATTCATGTCACAGTTAACCCTCTCTGGCCCTTACTACAGCCACAGGTACAATGACCTACAAAATGTTGAAATACTTACCATAGAAATCAGGCCTTCTCATCATCATCTGCTTTACCCACTCAGCCAGATTTTTTTTTTAAATCTTATCAAAAATACTGAAAAAACTTAATATAAATAATGCATAAATGCAGGTAAATACAAGAAGAAATGCATGTATAAGTGGAAATAGGTATCTGTATGTAATCCAAAGGTATGAGGAGGTATAAGCATATCTGTAAACAGAACCATATCTCTCTCTCTCTCTATATATATATATATATATATATATATATATATATATATATATATATATATATATATATTTATTTATCTATATGGCATGTTTATGTGCTGGCATGCTTTTGTGTATAAAGACAAACATATATGTATCAGTAAAATAATATGTACGTCTAAATAAATAAAACTGCAAAAGACACATATAAACGTGTAAATATGCAGAAACATACATAAACTTACACATATTTATACAATTATAGCTATACATCTGTCCACACACACACACACACACACACACACACACACACACACACACACACACACACACACACACACACACACACACACACACAAAGTGTGCAGGCAGACAGGAAAAATAACATATTTGTTTTGCCACATAATGTAATATAGTGTAGGTATTAGGTTAATAATTGCTTGTACTACAAACAGATCATTTTTAGGACAAAAAATATATTTAGTTTGTTTAGGCCACAGAATATTTTAATATGATAATTTTATAAGACATTCATTTCTTCCAAAATATTAACTACATGTATAAGATGGCTGAACTCAGTTAACCACCATACCCTAGGCAGGGTAGAAATGGGGAATGGAGGACAAGTGAATGAATGACCAGCACAGAGAATAAGAAGTTCAGTGTTTGATTACTTCTGTATACATTTTAACTTAATTCCCTTATATGATGACATTTATTAAGCAGCACATTATCAAAGCACACATTGCCATGAAATATTTCTAGTGCATCCATCAGTGACAGCAAATATGTTTTGTTTAATACAAGTTGGACTGGAAGGATGTTCTAATTTCCTTTCAATTGTTACATTTTTATGTGTGTACAGCTTGTGTACAGTTTTGAGGGGAAGGCAAAAGTGTGTTGCTTAGAACAAATTAATATTATGTTACTTAAAACTGTAAGTAAAGTATTCAAGACATAGTGAAAAGCAACAGGAATGTATGCGGAGGTTGCAGAAAATACCCATCCCCAAAGACACAAGCTATACATAGACATAACAATGTCACAATTGAAAGGAAATCATGCTGTCCTAGTTCAAATTGCAGTGAAGAAGAAATAAGCATTAGGACAGATAGCTAAGGTACAATGAATGCATGACAATCTGTGCTTTGCTGTTCTTCTGCCTAATAAAAGAAAATGTATATCAAGACTCAAGAGAAATTTGTACAGAGATAGGCACAGATATTATGTAAGTGCCAAAAAAAATCCAGTGCCTTGATAAACAGAACTGTAAGAAAGATTTAAACATACATCTGAGATAGTTAAGTAACCATCCTCTATGTATTCTCTATGCAGTGGAAGAGAAGATATCTTACAGTAGAACCAGAAGGAAAGGAAATTAAAGAAGCTGACTGAGGATATTTGTGAGTATGAAAACAAAAATATTTCCATTAAAACAGTTAAATAATAAATAACATTGTTTCTATATTTTACTTATTTTGTAAGTATAAATGCTGAACTAATTCATGCACAAAAATAATAAAAGAGCTAAAGTGCATTCAGTAGCAATTGCAGCACAGTCTATTACAGCCAGCAGTTTCAAATGTATAACCACTCCTTATGTTATGCGACTATATCAAATTACTGTGAGAATGCAAAAATCATGACCACACCATAACAATATATTGCTGTACCCATGTTCCAAGTACCATTCCTGTACCCATGTTCCAAGTACCATTGTTGTACCCATGTTCCAAGTACCATTTCCCAGATTTATCTTATCTGAAGACAGTTTTAATAAAAGTAAGAAATCACTGTTAATAAAGAATCCACTGATATATTACATAATGAGTCTGTTCATTGTCTGCATTTCTTGTTTGTCTCTCCACCTTCCCTCTTTTTCTGTTTTTTAATAGTGCATTACTTTGTCTTCTTTTTTCCTTTATCTCTGATTTTTGTTATTTTTTCTAGATGTCCAGAATCACTAGGAGCAGCCTAACTACTTTCCTTCCATGTCCAGGGATGTCCTCACCATGCCAGGGAAGTGGCACTGGTCCTGTAGGCACCCTGGCATGAGGCAGCCTGGCAAGTTGCACAGACCATGGGCTTGGGGACTTGGTGTTAAAAATAATAAAGAAACATTTTCAGCCAGTGCAGGATGCTGTTCAATGGATTCAGGACTTACTGCCTCAGACTGCACCAACCACAGTGTCACCACAGGCTCCTTCTCCCAAAACATTGGGGTCATCCATTACAATGTACACTGCAAAGTAGCAACTGCCTCATGTACACTGACAACCCTCTCCTCTTACCTCCCAACATTCAGACTTGTGAGAGATGCACTTATATATCCAAACTGGAAGCCACGCACTGTCCAGCCAAGACCAAAATAACAGGTCAAGAGGAAAAGGTCAACACTTGCACCACACCATATGGAACACATAGCCTTCCAAAACACACACCAGCACTGCCTTTACATAAAAGCATAAACCACACACCCACCTTTGTGTATGCTGTCAATAAAAATCTACCCAAACAGCAAAGACCTGCAAGGCAGAAACGCATTCGACCACCACAACACAACACTAATCACAAGACACATAACTCTCCTAAACAGTGTGCCACTCAACCAAAGCCCCTAAGGCAACACAGCATGCCCAACACACTGGTCATAGGTGACTCAGTAGTGAGGCACACTGATGTCCCACTCTCTAGGCTGAATAAGGAAAAAGTAACAGTCAGCTCTCTGTCAGGTGCCAAGATCCACCACATAACGCACATACTCAGGTCCCTCAGCAACAGGTACAAATATGACTCTGTCATTGTACATGTGGGCGTGAATGACCTGAGACATACCTCCCTGGACTACATGAAAAGATACATGGAGAGAGGGTATGACCTTAGCCCTGAGTAGCATCCTACCATCACCTAGAATGATACCACATTACAAGCAGAAAATGATTGATTTCAACAATTGGTTAAGTTTCTGGTGTCATTCTAAGGGGGTCCAGCATCTGTTTGCCTGTGATGACATGAGTGACAGACCTCGATGCTTTGCCAGAGATGGCCTGCATCTGTCACCCCTGGGCTTCTGCATACTGGCCAAGGCTCTTGCCACCCCTATAGTGCCTTTTTTAGGTGGTGTTCTAAAGACAAAATTACCACCGTAACAGCTACAAACAAATGTAATCTGAGGGTCATGCTGCTTAACACTAGAAATCTAAATCTCAAAATGCACTCACTTGAAGTACTCCTTAAAATGGAGAACAGCGACATTTGTGCCATAACAGAGACCTGATTCAAGGCAGCAGAAAGCTCCCCTGCACTACCAGACTATAACTCATTCCACACCTTTTGGCCCCAGAACTTGGACAGAAGCTCCAAAGGTGGTGGTGTTGCCATATTCATAAAGGATGCACACGCCTCCAGACTGGTAGCCCAACATAATGCATCTGAGATACTTCAGGTGCAGCTAAAATTGAGTAAGACAGCTATTCAGGTCATAGACTGCTATAGGTCCCCAACCATGTCCCAAGACTCACTCCACATTCCTAAGCACCCTGGAGAATATTAGGGTCCAACCTAACACTCTCATACTGGGAAACTTCAACTACTCCTCCATTAACTGGGAAAATTACTCATGTACCAATACACTTGTCCAACATTTTCTGGAATTCATTAATTCCAATGCCCTGGACCAGCTCCTTCTTACCCCCACTAGAGGTAGCACATCCTTGACCTGGTCATTACTAACATGGGTGACTGTTGCTCTACACCAATAATCAACTCCTACCTGGTTAGATCCGACCACAAACTAATAACCTTGGAAATCCACATCCCTCCCACCCCCCACCCCGCAAAGGTAACCATCATGAAAACCTTCTCCAAAGCTAACTTTGGGCTCCTAAAAACAGTGGTGGCTAACTTCACGCCACCCATGCAAATGGAGAATAGTTGCATGACTGCCGAATCATACATCAATGCACTTGACGAACATGTACACAAATGCATGGATCTCACCATACCCAATAGGACAGAGATGCTCTCCTCCAAAAAAAGGAAGCCAATCTGGTGGCCCCCTACCATAAACAAACTCTACAACAGAAGGAGGAAATTTATGCAGAATAAGGTGAAGTCCCAAGACTGGAAAAACTCCCTTATCAGCATCAACAAAAAGTTGAGATCTCTCATCAAATCCTTTAAAGCTAGCTATGAAAACAGAATTGTAGCAGATAGTAAATACAACCACAAGGCCTTCTATAGTTATGTAAAGAATCTCCATGGCAATACCCAGATTTGCTCTGAGCTACTGAACAATGGTAACTCCTATACCGAGCCAACAGATATTGCCAATATACTGGCTAACGGATTCAGTGCCAACTTTACCCCCCAAAGGACCAGTCACAATACAAGTAGATTGCCAGGCACCCGGTATTACTGCTGCACAGGTTAAAACAGCACTGTCCAAGGCCAAGAATACAGCTTCTATGGGACCTGGCAATATCCCTGGCTGTGTTCTAAATGAACTACAGAGTGAACTGGACCTCACCTGTGTGCCCTGTTCAATCACAGCCTCACCTCAGGCTTTGTCCCTACTGAATGTTGGACTGCTACAATCATCCCTCTCCACAAAGCAGGAGCGACTACAGGCCTTGGGAACTATTGCCCCATTAGCCTGATGAGTCTGATATGCAAAGCTCTGGAACGTATCATCATGGACCTAATAAACAAGGATATACGGAATCTCAAAACTCTGGATCCCACACAGTTTGCTTTTGTGACGGGTAGATCATGCCTGCTCAACTTGGTCAACTTCTTTCAGTCGGTCAGCAGAGCTGTGGATGAAGGCAAGGTGGTTCATACAGCCTACCTTGTCCTGGCCAAGGCCTTTGATACTATTCCCCACTCAGGAATCATAGAAAAACTCTCTAAGATAGGCATCAACTCCTATATTACTAGGTGGGTTGCAAACTGGCTCACGGGTAGAACCCACAGTGTAAAAGTAGCTGAATCCAAGTCAGACTGCTGAACAGTCATGAGTGGAGTCCCACAGGGTTTGGTCCTTGGTCCTCTCCTGTTTGGTATCTACTGCTCTGAAGTCCAAACCAACACAAAGGGACTCTGACTGACAAAGTTTGCAGATGATTGCAAATTGGGAGCTATTATTAACTCCCCAAGTGATGCTGACATCCTACAGAAAGGCCTCACCGAGACCAACGATTGGTGTCAGAACCATAGCCTTAAGCTCAATTCCAAAAAATGTGTCATCATCCCCTTTGGGAAAAACCTGGTTCCCATGAATTACCACATCAATGGTAGTCTGCTGAACACAGAAAGCATTATAAGAGATCTGGGAACACATGTTGACAGCAACCTCTCTTTTAATCACCACATTGCCACTGTGGTCAGAAAGTCCTTCTGTGTGGCACATCTCATTACTAAGGGTTTTGCATCCAGGAAGAAAGAGGTCATTGTCTCCCTCGACTCTTCCCTCATTAGGCCAATCATTGAGTACAATGTCCCATTTGGCATGTACCTCACTAAACAATTGCAACAACTGGAGAGGCCACAAAAGTATCTTACAAAGAGGATTCTAGGCCTTAAACATTTGTCCTATATGGACAGACTTAAAAAACTCCAACTATTTTTTGCCTCATATTGCCTACTTAGAGGCGATCTCTGCTTGACTTACAAAGCCATGTCTGACCCAGCTCTGTTAGAAATGCTACATTTAAAGAAATCTCAATCCCTCTGCACCACAATCTCCAGAGACTTCAACCTCATTACCACAATCAACAAAACATGCTAGAGGGACAGGTTCATAACCCAGAGACTGCCCATGCTATGGAATAGACTTCCCATACATGTCAAGCAGAGCACCTCACTGGCCCTCTTCAAGAGAAATCTTGATGAATGGATGGGAAATAGAAAATTCACCCCAGGGATTGCTCCAGTGGCTTTACTCGACAGAGGCAGTAGGAACTAAGGTCAGGTGGTACAATGCCATAGTAATTCTATGGGCCAGGCTTGTAAAGACTCCAGGGCCATTAGCCTAGTGCACACCTATGAACCTATGAACAATACCAACAGACAGTGGCAGTGTTTGAGGAATGTGAACTGGATGCCCTCCTAAAATCAATTCCTCTTCACCCCCCTTCCATAATCTACTATTTTACAAACTCTGCCCTACTTTCTACCCAAACTATCATCTTACATAAAAGATTGAAAAAATGGGGAGGTCTATCCTCTACCAAAAACATAGCACCTCTTTTCTCCCACCTCCTCCAGCACAACCTTGTAAATTTGTCCCTTCTGTGTTTACCTCTTTGTTATGTCTCAGTTTTTCATATCATCCCCTTTCCACTCCTTGAAGAAATAGAGTGCCTACATAAGGTACCCCTTTTCTAAAACATGTAAAACCTCTTTATACTTTTTAAAAGTTAATATGCTTTTGATCAAAGTCGGCATTTTTAAAAAAATACTTTTGCATCACTCATTTACTGCCAATAATTTGTGAAGAGTGAATTTGCATATAGGCATAGTAGTATTCTTCATGAAAACCCACTATGAAAGTGCAAACCTCTGGACTATTATTATCCCCCAAAGTGTGGAGATCATTAACAGAGTTGTGCATAAGAAACATGTAGTGGTTCTCTTGAGTGGCATTTCTACATGTAGGGGTCAGTAGTAGTGTGGAATAGAAGAAAGACATGGCAGTACTTTCAGTGCACGTCTGTATGTGGGAGTCACTAGGAGGGTCAACAAAGACTGATATTGGTTCTCTTTATTTTAGGAAATAAGTCCAGTGCAATAAGTGTTTGTCAGTATTCAACAGTGAATAAATGCATAAAAAACTTTTTTTTACACTTGCATCTGCTTAGTGAGAATGTTTATTTGTTTATTTATTTAGTCATTTTATTTTTACTTCAGCTATTAGATGTTGAGAAATTTGGCCTCAGCATATAAAATTCAGGAATATATACCAGAGTGCTGAGTACTTGAAAATTCATAATATTTAAAATAAAAGATGCTGAACAGGAGAACACAATAGGATGTTACAAACAGTATTATGATCAGGTCTCTGATCATAAACTGTATTATGTTTTTGAAGGGCCAGTGCTAACATTTTGGGGACCCCCAGCAAGTTTCAGGTTGGGGCCTTGCCCAGGAGAATATAAAATGTAACCACATTGTAGTCACACCCCTTTCCCTGTCAAGCTCATCCAGCACCGTTTAATGATCACTATAGTGTTACTACATTCAGATAATTAAGAATTGTAGTGCCAAGGTACACACACTGACCGGCATTTAGTACCACAGCAAGTAGCCACTCACAGAGGTGCACGAACACACAGACCAGCATTTAGTACCAATGTTACATTATGACAAGCCCATGTACCACAGCAAAGTAGCCAGTCACAGTGGTGCATGCACACACTGACTGGCATTTAGTATGAATGTTACATTATGACAAGTCCCTGTACCACAGCATGGTAGCTAATCAGAGGTGCATGCACACTGACTTCATATGCCTCAACTGCCCAGATTTTCGCAGAATATCAATATTTGACTCATTTTTGGTCTGTTCCTCAAAATTTGTAATTTTCTGGATTTTTGAGGCAAATCCGTGAGGGTTGGTTTCACTAAACAATGACAGCCATTTGAGTTTCAGACTTCATATCATTTAGAAAATGCATGGTAACACAAGCCCTTTTATTCTAGCAACTTTTTAAGTTTATATGAGCAATATTTAAAATCTGTCCCAGTTTTTGGGACTCCCCCCCCCCCCCATTATCTTTGGCTTTGTCCAGATTTGTTGTGTGAAGAGGTTGAGAGCTATGACTGACTGGCATATAGTAGCAATGTTGTTACATTACAACAAGCCTCTGTAACACATCAAGGTAGCCAGCCCCACAGAGGTGCACAAAGACACCCACACTGACTCCCACACAAAGCACAAACTCACAAGATAAAGACAGCAACACAGCAAGGTTGAACAGAGACAGCCACACAGACTCCCTCAAACAGGGCAGAGGCACACAAGACAGACAGGTACACAGACTCCCACACACAAGACAGACACCCACACAAGATTAAGACAGCATTATAGCAAGATTGAACAGAAACACACAAGACAGACAGCTACACAGACTCTTGCACACAGGACAGACACACACTTGATAAAGACAGCACTACAGCAAGTGTTAACATTAACACCTACACGGACTCCCACACACGGTACATACACCCACACAAGATTAAGACAGCATTATAGCAAGACTGAACAGAAACATACAAGACAGACAGCTACACAGACTCTTGCACACAGTGCAGATACACACTTGATAAAGACAGCACTACACTAAGACTGAACATTAACACCCACACAGATGCCCACACAGGACAGACACCCACACAAGATAAAGGTAGCATTATAACAAGACTGAACAGAGACCTACATAAGATGAAGGCAGCACTACCACAGGACAGAACTGAGACACTACACACAGACTCCCAAACACAAGACACTGACAGCACTATGGCAAGAATGAAACACACAAGCAGCATTAAATAAACTGACCCCATCACATAAGACAGCTACTCACATGCAGAACAGTCACACTGTGGAGGCACACAAGACAGCCATGGGACAGACATAGAAAAGACTACAGACACACAAGATATACAAGGAAAAGCCATGGGGATTACAGAGTCTGAGGAGATTCAAACCCAAGAGAAAGTCATGGAGATTACTGAGCCTGAGGCAGACAGACTCAAACCCAAAAGAAAACACAAGAGAGACCTATAGGATTGCTGAGTCTGAGACAGACAGACTCAAACCCAAAGAGAAACAGGTGAAGTCAAGACCACCAGAGTGTCATTTATCTTCAATGTGCAGTTAGCTCCTCAGCTTTTTTGATTGCTGCCACTTTAGCTCCTCAGCTTTTCTGATTGCTGCCACTTTAGCTCCTCAGCTTTTCTGATTGCTGCCACTTTAGCTCCTCAACTTTTCTGATTGCTGCCACTTTAGCTCCTCAGCTTTTCTGATTGCTGCCACTTTAGCTCCTCAGCTTTTCTGATTGCTGCCACTTTAGCTCCTCAGCTTTTCTGATTGCTGCCACTTTAGCTCCTCAGCTTTTCTGATTGCTGCCACTTTAGCTCCTCAGCTTTTCTGATTGCTGCCACTTTAGCTCCTCAGCTTTTCTGATTGCTGCCACTTTAGCTCCTCAGCTTTTCTGATTGCTGCCCCTTTTAGTGCCATGAACAATTTGTTCTTCCTGTGCTTTTGTCCTAGCCTCAAGATGAGTCCTGCTGCTCCCAACATTCCTGGCCTCATGGCGAGTCCTGCTGCTCCTAGCTGGCTTTGCCTCAAATCCTGCTCGTTTCATCCTCCATGCACTACTTGGTTATACCTGCTGGAGTAAGTAAAGCTCGGTGAAAACACAGCATATTATACAAGCCAGGCTAAGGTGCTACCTGAAATTTACTGCCATACAGCATTATAAACGATTACCGGAAAAGAAATATGAGCACATACCTAGAGTTTTACTAGGATCTTATAAATTTTCTTCTGGACAAAGTCTTCAATAAGGCTGCCATGTGATACACTGTGTCCCACTTTATGCTCAGTAGAGGACACAGCTAAGCCTGAAAGTCTCTCCTGACTAATTGACAAATGCAGGTATGTCTTTATTGCTCAGTTTAGAACAGCTGTGCTCTGCAGTACCGACTGTAACAGGTGCAGTCAAATAAATGAGCAGTGAAGCATAAGTATTTATATATATGTCTTGCAAGTGGTTGTGAATGAGGACATTTAACACAGTCAGTGGTGATGATTCATTATCAATCATTCGCGAAAGGCTTTTCAGTTCGTGTCCAAGGTCAGAGTCATCAATGTCACAGTGGCCACTTATCCTGTCAGTCAGTTGTTCTTTCAGAGCCTTGCACTATTGGATCAATGCGTCTTCTGCAACATCTCTCAAGGCGTTAACATTTAATAAAAACCCAAAAGCCTTATCAAACTCAGAAAGCTGCTCAAACCGGTCAGTGAATGACTGTATTGTTGTGTCCAGCAGCACATTGAAGAACTCTACACTTAGTTTTGCCATTAGATCCTTTACAGTCTCATCCTCTCCTTCATAGTCAAAGAAACGCTTTACTTTCCTCTACCGCTTTTCCTGAAATGTGGTGCCATTATCTAGTTCTTTTGCTATCTTGGAGGCTTCACCCATGGCAGGTTGAAATCCCATCTCTCTATAATTCTTCAGCAGGTCCATAGTTGACAACAACACTTTGGCAGATGTAGAAATATCAACCAATGAACTCTGCAGAGCTTGCTTGCATGAATTACCTCTCAGCACATCATACCAAAACACTAAACATACAATGTATTGGTATGACATAAGTTCCGAGCACAGTCCTCTTGCTTGTTGATATGTTGCAACATCACTTGTATGTAAAGCTTCACCTATCTCCTGTAATGCTCCATGACTCCCTTCAACTGAAATCATACTGCTTTGACAGAGTCTATCCTGCATTCCCAGTGAGTCTTCAACAGTGGCTTCACAGTGATGTTTAGGTGTTGTTTCAAGATCTGCTACTGGCTCATTGATGCTGAACAAAGTGCGTAAATGCTCTGCAGATGTCTAAAGAAAGACACTGCCTGTAGTGATGAATGTGCTCCATCACTAACTATATGATTTACATTATGGCAGGCACACGGCACATAAAAAGCCCTTGGATTCATCTGTTTTACCCAGGCCTGCACTCCAGCTCGTTTCCTCTTCATGTTGCTGTCATTGTATCTTGGTTCCCGACAGTCATTAATGTCCAGTTGATGATTCTGCAGAGTCTACAGAAGTGCTTCTGTAAGTACTGCTCTGGTTGTATCATTCATAGGCACAAATCCCAGAAAGTGTTCCTCAGCTGTGGCTGCAGTTTTTGAAATGCCCACATACCTAATTACTGCAGTCATTTGCTCTTGATTGCTGATGTCTGGCATGCAATCAAGAATCACAGAAAAGTACTCAGCATCTTTCACCTTCCCTTCAATGGTTCTTAAAGTAGCATTTGCAATCTGCTGGATAATTTCATTCTATATGTACTTCCCAAGATAATGGTGAAGGCAGACGTTTTGATGAATCTCCCCTCTCTGATGACCCACAGAAAAATTTCTTAATGGAACCCTGTCTCTTCACATCCTCATTGCACCACTGCTGAAGCTGTCTTTTTGCTGCTCCTGACAAATATGTATGCTTCATTTCCAACTGGGAATGGACGTAAAGCAGAATTACTACACATGTAGACATTGGATCCTTTTGTCATACTGTTAGTAAAAAGCACTACACTTTAGACACATGTACAGGTTCTTTGACCTACCCGGACTGCATAATGACAAATGTTAGTATTCTGAACACATTCTAAGAATGGTGTTTTCCAGATTACACAGAAACATCTCCCATGACAATAGTGGAATGTTACCCATCAGATTTAATTAAATGGACCCACTGAGGCATACCCTCAACTTTGACCTGCCCATTGCTACAATATGTGAAATACAAACTCCAAGTTAGCCTATCAGTGTAAGCAATAAGTGTCTTAACTGTAAGTGCAAGCTACAAACCTACAACCTTTCCCTTAACACACTGACACTTGCCTCCTCTGCTGACAAAATACAATCACTAACTATAAATCACTGTTGTGCATTACTCTCCAGGCATTTTTGACCGTATTGTACTACCAGTCCCACAAAAAGTCATAATGAAAGGAAATAACTCCAAACATATGGTCTATAACCAGTTAGCACTATATCTTAATATGAAAGACCACTGAAATAAAATGCGTTTAAATTAAGCAGAAAAACTGAAGCTGTCACACCAAGTTATGTAAGAGCTACACAATCCGTGGTGCAATGCACATCCAGCAAGAAGTGACCAGTTGATATCATCTTGCACTCCAGGCAGAACGGAAGAGAAATGAGGATCAGTAGGAAAAAGAGCTACAGTGCAAGCATATAAACCAGAAAAAATGGATTAGGCTGCAAAAAGTCATGTTAGTATGA
Source organism: Protopterus annectens (assembly GCF_019279795.1). Lineage (NCBI taxonomy): Eukaryota > Metazoa > Chordata > Ceratodontiformes > Protopteridae > Protopterus > Protopterus annectens. Next base: position 516,420,372 of record NC_056732.1, read on the forward strand.
CTGAAGCACAAATAAATGCGTTCCTAATACTGAATGCTGTACATAAGGAAAAACTATGCAGTAGGCACAACTGAAATGTATTACAACATTCATCTGTTACTATTGTACATTAGTCCAAAAAACTGCTGAGTAACAGTGACCTGTAGGCAAAAAGAACTGTAATGTAGACAATAGGCAAAAGTAAAGTGCATTACAAAATACATATTATACAACGACCTCCATTAATATTCCAAAACGTGCACGCTGATTGGTCAGCGTGCATGTTGTAAATCAGACTTATACTAATGGAAAAAGGTCCGGTCACCTGGACTTTTTCCATTAGTATGTCTCTTTTTACAGCAACAGAGAATGCAAGATCTCTGTTGCTTTTTAGACACTGTCTCGCTATGTTAAAGGAGTTTAATATAGAGAGACAGCTTTAAAAAAAGTAACGGAGATCTTCTCCGTTGCTTTTTTAAAGCTGTCTCGCTATGTTAAATTCCTTTAACCTAGCGAGACACTTTGTAAAAAGCAACAGAGACCTTGCTTTCTCCATTGCTTCCACTCACAGCTCTGATGTACTGCATAAGCATACGCATGCGCAGTACATCAGAACTGCCCCGGAATACCAGACAGCTGCGGAAGGGCAGCAAGGATGCATTATACAATGCCACTATTTAAGAAAAATAAGTATTTTTTTTCTTAAATAATGTCATTGTATAATAGCAATAACCCACTTCTGGGTGTGGATAATGCTGAATTTACCCACGGTTGCCTTTATTTGGCCACTCGGGCTTCGCCCTCATGACCAAACCACACTAACCGTGGGTAAATTCAACATTATCCACACCCAGGCATCGGTTATTGCTATATTGCATAATGACTTCCAGTGACATCAGTTATCATTGTACTGCAGGCAGAAAGACTGAAGAATGACCGACTAGTGGTCAAAAAACTTAATGAGAAAGGCCCAGATTACAGTTTTAAGTCAAATACCAATAGTAGTCAAAATAATTCATGAAATTAATGAGAAAGGCCCAAATTACAGTTTTAATCTAAATACCAAACACTGGAGGTGAACCTCAGCTTTTTTCTACAAAATTCTCTCCCTTTCTCCCCCCCAAATATGTGAAGAGGCCCCAAAACACTTAAAATATTGTTATTAGAAGCACTGTGGAACAGACAACTGAAGTCCGAAAGAACAAATGATTAGGAAGAAAATTACAAGTTTTAAGGGGAACACACCAAAACTATAAGGCAAGAAAAAGGTTATGGAGCAAAAACTAGGCCCACATTAATCACAAACCAGCTAAAATTCATGAATGCAGTCACAATGACAGGCGCTTTATAACATGTACAACATTTTCATGCACCTATGCACTACCGCTCAGTCTCTTGGTACACAATTCTGAAGAAACCAAAATCATTGGCTGAACAAAGGAATAAAATCATGGACTTGCTAGAAAAACTCATTTATGAGGGACATAACAGAAGTGCCAAGCAAACATCGGGAGACAGACATTCCCACAACCCACCCCCTTAGTACAAGAACTCTGGAAAAAATCATAAAGCCAGGGAACATACCATGCATTATGTGGAGGATATGAAATATGAAGTCCATTTTGCTAGTAACTTCAGCCTTCAACATTATGCTACATAATCATTTTATGAGCGAGGAACAGACCAAAAATATGAGGCAAACATTTTACAACATTCTCCCAGCCCCTACACCCTGACCTCTCATCACAATAATTCTAGTAGACAAAGCCAAAAAATAATTACAGAACAAAATGGAAACATTAAGGACGGTTTAAAACACTGCCATGATAAACCGAGGAAGATACTAGAGTAGCAGGGTATCCATTAAAACAGTACATTCTGCAGAATTCTCACAGCCTCCCTATGTCTCAACAAAATAATTCTAGACAAAGCAAACAAACCAAAAAATTAGACAAATGCATACCATTAGAGATTTAAAACAATGTACTTACGAACTAAAAGATGCTAGAACAGATTTTGCAAGAGCATGCATTGCATGAACCAACATTTTGGATGAGGAACAGGCTAAAATTACTAGGCAAACATCCAGACATTGTGCAACATTGTAACATTCTAGCAGACCCACATCTCTCCTTATCCATCAGATTAACAATTCCAGACAAAGTCAAAAATAACCACAGAGTAAAGGCACAACACAGGGGACAGTTTTAAACATTGTTAGAATAAATCTGCACAAAGCAAAACCATCACAAGACAAAGGCATTACATTATGGATTTAAAATACTGGGCTTATGAACTAATAACAATGCTTGAATAAGATTTTACAGTAGCATGTACAATATGATCCTACATTTTTGTGGAAGAAGAGACCAAAAATGATAAGCATCCGGACATTGTGTAACATTCTCACAGGCCCTACCAACCTCCTAACCTCTTGGCATAATTCCATACACAGACAAAAATAACTGCAGAACAAAGGTGTAACATCAGGGATAGTTTAAAACATTGTTATGATAAACTTAAATAGCAGAACAGTGTTTGCACTAGCATGCATTAAGACATCAGTATATTTTGCTGAATTCTCACAGACTCCCCCCAATGTCTCAGTGCAATAATTCTGGATAAACTAAAAAAATAAAAACAAAAATATTTGTGAAGGGCAAGCCACTTAGGTCCTTAATTTTGAATTATCTTCTGTTTTTCCTTTCTCCCTTTCCACGATCCAAAAAAAAAAAATGTTCTAAGCTTGTTTCCTACCTTTCCTGTAACAAGTCTTGTCCAGATACAGATTTGCTCTCTTTCAACTTTCTGGTTTAAAAGCCTGCGTTTGCACTTGTTTCCCAACTTTCCTGTAACTAGTCTAGTCCAGATACAGATTTGCTGTATCCAGGACTGTTTGTAAGCTTCTGAGCCCCCCAAGCCTTTCTGTGTTGGAGGGAAGCCTTCTAGCTTATCAGTGGGGGTGGTAAGCACTAGGGAGCCTATCTACCACAAAAATGGTTTCTGGCCCAGAAATTGTAGTTTATTGGCAGTTTGGGCAGTTTTTCCATCTCTTTCAACTTTCTGGTTTAAAAGCCCACATTTGCACTTGTTTCCCACCTTTCCTGTAACTAGTCTAGTCCAGTTACAGATTTGCTGTATCCAGGACTGTTTGTAAGCTTCTGATCTCCCAAGTATTTCTGTGTTGGAGGGAAGCATTCTAGCTTATCAGTGGGAGTGGTAAGCACTAAGTAGCCTATCTACCACAAGATCCAGGTACAGATTCTTAGTTTTAGTACTTGAATTTGCTTATTCATGCTCAGCACTTGTTCAGAACTTCTTGTTAGCACTAAATAAGCTACAAATTACTACAGCACTCAACCTTCCACTTTACCTAGAGGAAAACAGTTTTTGTACTTACTTTCCTCACTTGCTTAGAGAAAAACATCTCTTATACTCACTTTCCTCACTTGTCTAGAGGAAAGTAGTTTTTTTATTGCAGCTTGTCCAAGGGTCAGTTCCGAGTGTTCTCTCCTGTCTATCTGATGAATCTGGGCATCTTGAGGCAATGTAACAATTGCCTCATGTACACAGACAACCCTCTCCTCCTACCACCCAATGCCACAACCTGTGAGAGATGCACTTATCTAGCCAAACTGGAGGTAAAGCTCTTTCCAACCAAGACTGAATTTGACAGTCAAGAGGAGAAGGTAAACACTTGCACCACACCACACTCATCACATAGTCCCACTAAACCTACACCACCAAAATCCACACATAGAAACACAAAAACATTCACTGAGGCTCTCAATAATAATCTGCTCAAGCAACAGAGACCTCCAAAGTAGAAACACAAGCAACCTCCACCCCCCCAACACAACCCAAATGACACATAGCCCACAGACTCAGTGTTCCAATAAACCACAGCCCATAAGGCAAACCAACGTACCCAACACACTAGACATAGGTGACTCTATAGTCAGGCACACCGATGTCCTACTCACCAGGCTAAACAAGGAGAAGGTTACTGTCAGTTGCCTGGCAGGTGCCAAGATCTGCCACATAACCCATGCACTCAGGTCATTCCACAACAAGTACAAATATGACTCTGTCATTGTCCATGTTGGTGTGAACGACCTGAAACATACCTCCCTGGACTACATGAAAAGAGACATGGAAGAGTTCTCTGATCTTGTATCCCAGACAGGTATGACCCTAGCCCTGAGTAGCATACTGCCATCACCCAGAATGATACCACAGTACAAGGACAAAATTATTGACTTCAACAATTGGATAAGCTTCTGGCATCATTCAAAGGGGATCCAGTATCTGTCTGTCTGGGATGACACGGTTGACAGACCACGATGCTTTGCCAGAGCTGGCCTGCACCTGTTGCCCCTGGGATTCCGGATACTGGCTAAGGCTCTTGCTGCCCCTATAGTGTCTTTTTTAGGCAAGGTTCAAGTGACAAATTCACCACCGTAACAGGAACAGGTAAGCAAAAAACTGAGGGTAATGCTACTCAATGCTTCTTCTTCTTCTTCTTCTTTTGGCTTTTCCCAGTTAGGGGTTGCCACAGCGGATCACCTTGTCCACTCATGATTGGCAGTGGAGTTTTACAGTGTCGAGTTGCCAGCCTGGTGCCAAACCTTCCACAGAATGCACACACACACACACACACACACACACACACACACACACACACACACACACACACACACACACACACACACACACACACACACACTCACACCTAGGGCCAATTTAGAGTGTCCAATCCATCTTCAGCATGTCTTTGGGATGTGGGAGGAAACCGGAGCACCCAGAGGAAACCCACGCAACCACAGGGAGGACATGCAGACTCCGCACAGAAGGCACCCCAGCTGAGGATCAAAGTCTAAATCTCAAAATGCACTCACTCGAGGCACTTCTTAAAATGGAGAACATCAATATGTCCAGTGACTGAGACCTGGTTCAAGGCACCAAAGAGCACACCTACATTACCAGGCTATAACACATACCCTATTTTTCGGCCATCTAACCTGGACCAGAACACCAAAGGCAGAGGTGTGTCCATATTCATTAAAGATATCCACACCTCCAGGTTAGTTGCGCAGCATAATGCATACGAGGTTATCCAAGTGCAACTACCTCTGGGCAAAACTGCAATCCAAATTGTAGCTTGCTACAGATCCCCCACCATGCCCCAGGATTCCCACTTGTCTTTTCTTGATATACCAGAAAATATTAGGGTTTAACCAAACACCCTAATAATGAGCAATTTCAACTACCCCACCATTAACTGGGAAAACTATTCATGTGCCAACTCCTTCACTCAAACCTTTCTGAAATTGATAAATTCCTATGCCCTGGATCAACTTATCCACACCCCCATCGGGGGCAAAAATATCCTAGACCTAGTCATTACCAACATGAGTGACCGGTGTTCCACACATGAAGTCATCTCCTCATTGGTCAGATCGACCATAAGCTAATCACCCTTGATATCCACATCCTGCCCCCACCCACCATTAAGGAAACTGTGGTAAAAAATTTCTCCAAAGCCAACTTCATGCTTCTTAAGACAGAAGTGGCGAACTTCATGACACCCATGCAGATGGACAATACAGTTACGACTGCTGAATCCTACACAGATGCACTCTATAAGCACTTACACGAGTGCATGGATCGTGCTATCCCAAAAAGAGCCAAGACACTATCCTCCAAAAAAAGGAAGCCAATCTGGTGGTCCCCTGCCATAAACAAACTCTACAACAGAAGGACGAAACTGTTGCAAAAAAGAGTAAAATACCATGAGTGGAGGAGCTCCCTGGTCAGCCTCAGAAAGAAGCTGACATCCTTTATAAGATCCTCCAAAGCTAGCTATGAAAACAAAATTGTCACTGATTCTAAGGGCACCCAGAAAGCATTCTATAGCTATGTCAAGAATTTCAGTGGCAACACCCAGATCTGCTCTGAGTTACAGCACAACGGCATGAAAATTACAGAACCAAATGATATTGCCAACATCCTGGTAGGTAGGCTCAGTGCTAACTTTACCCCGCTCTCACCCCCTGAAGGGCTCATATCTATACAGGAAATATGCAGAGTCCCTGTAATCACATATATGCAGGTAAAATCTGCACTATCTAAAACCAAAAGCACAGCATCCATGGGACAGTTCAACATCCCAGGCTGTGTTTTACACGAACTTCAGAAAGAACTAGCTCCCCACCTAAGCATTATGTTCAATCATAGTCTTACATCAGGCTTTGTGCCCACTGAATGGTGCACAGCAACAATTATCCCACTGCACAAAGGGGGAGCCACCAATGATCCTGGGAACTATCGCCTTAGCCTGATGAGCCTGGTCTGCAAGACCATGGAATGTATCATCATGGAACTCATAAACAAAGACATTGGTAACCTCCAAACTCTGGACCCCACCCAGTTTAGGTTTGTGAAAGGCAGATCATGCTTTCTGAACCTGATCGACTTTTTTGAGGCAGTCACCAAAGCCATAGACAAGGGTAAGGTGATTCACACAGCCTATCTTGACCTCGCCAAGGCTTTCGACACCATCAACCATTCTGGAATTATAGCTAAACTCACTAAACCAGGTATAAATCCCTACGTCACAAGATGGGTTGCCAACTGGCTCACTGACAGAACCCACACTGTAAAAGTTGCAGACTCCAAATCTGACTTCAAACCAGTGACAAGTGGAGGAGTACCACAGGGTTCAGTCCTGGGACCTCTCCTGTTTGGATCTCCTTCTCTGAAGTACAGGCTAATACAGAATGCTTCTGGCTAATGAAGTTCACAGACGACTGCAAGCTATGAGCCATAGTTGAGTCCCCAAATGATGTGGACATCCTACAGAAGGGCCTCACTGAGACAGATGCCTAGTGTCAGAGGCATGGCCTCAAGCTCAATGCCAAAAAGTGCATTGTCATCCCCTTTGGTAAAAACTTTGTACCCATGAACTACCACATAAACAGCAGTCTACTTAATGCTGAATGTCTGATAAGAGACCTTGGGACCCAGGTGGACAGTAGTCTCTTCTATGATAATCACATCGCCACAGTAGTCAGGAAATCCTTCTATGTGGCACACCTCAACACAAAAGGGTTCTCATCCAGGAAAAAAGAGGTCATTGTTCCCCTCTACTCGGCACTCATTAGACCCATTTTAGAGTACAACGCCCCTTTTGGAATGTACATCACAAGACATCTGCAGCAGCTGTTAAGGCCCAGAAGTACCTCACAAAGAGGATTACTGGCCTCAAACAGATGCCCTACAATGACCGACTCAAAAAACTCCAGCTTTACTCTGTAGCATATCACCTACTCTGAATAGATCTCTGCCTAACATATAAAGCTATGTTAAACCCAGAGTTGTTGGACATGCTACACCTAAAGAAATCCCAATCCCTCCAAGCTACACTCTCTAGGGACCTAAACCTTGTCACCACAATAAACAGGACATGCTGGAGGGATAGATTCTTGCCACAGAGACTTCCTATACTCTGGAACAAGCTACCCATCTATGTCAAGCAAAGTTCCTCATTAGCACACTTCAAGAAAAATCTTGATGAGTGGATGAGAAATAGGAAATACACCCCGGGGATCACTTCTGTGGCTCTGCTCAACAGGGACACAGAAAATTAACTTTCTTGGGTGACGTAAGCCAGGGAACCTTGTTGGCTAGGCTTACTTAGGCCCTTAGGCCGATAGCCTAGTACCTACCTATGAACCTATAAATAAGACAAAGGCATAACATTAACAATCTGCTTATACATTGCATGACCCCAAATCTAAGAAACAAAAAAGTACCAGGCAAACATTTGAACACTGCAACATTCTCACAGCCCCTAACCATGCTGCCAACCTTTCAACACAATAACTATGGACAAAGCAAAAGTTACAGAATAAAGGATTGTTATAAGCATTACCAGTATACACAATACAAGCATAACAGGGTTTGCATTAGTATACATTAAAGCATCTATACATTCTGCAACATTCTCACAACCACTAACTCCCTTCACAACTTTGGTATTTTAAACAATATACTTATGAATTAGTAAAAATGGTAGAACATATTTTGCAGTACCATGCAATGCATAAACATATGCTTTTGATGAGGAGCAAACCAAAAATACCAGGCAAACATCTAATGTACATTAGCATGCATTAAGACAGCAGTACATTCTACAGAATGCTCTCAGCCCCTAACCATCAATGTCTCAGCACAATAATTCTGGATGAAGTGAAAAAATAAAAACAAGACAATGTGCTTATACAATGCGTAACCTCAGTTTTTAAGAAAAAAAACAAAAAATACCAGGCAAACATTTGCACACTGTGCAACATTTTCATAGCCCCTAAACACGCTCCCAACCTCTCAATACAATAACTGCAGAAAAAGCAAAAAATTATCATGAAATAAAGTCATAGCATCAGGGATAGTTATAAACATTGCTAGTATACACAACACTAGCATAACAGGGTTTGCATTAGTATACATTAAAACATCTATACATTCTGCAGCGTTCTCACACTCACTAAGCCCCCTCTCAACCTAACAGCGCAATAATTCTGGACAAAGCAAAAAGTTATAGAACAAAGATGTAGCACCAGAAATAGTTGTAAACATTGCTAGGGTATACAGTACAATACTAGCATAACAGAGCTTTTACTGATGTACATTAAAACAACATCTGTACATCCTGCAGCATTTTCATAGTCACTATCCCGCCACTATCAATCTTTCAGCACAATTATAAACAAAACAAAATAAATTAATGAACATTCTTGTGCAAGACTGCTAAAAAGACTGCATCAAATCTGGACATTAATTATTACAGACAAACATCTCTTTCTCAATCTCTTAGCAGAAGAATTCTGGGCAAAATTAAAATAAAACTGTTGCAACCACAGCCCCTCACCCCCAGTCCTCTTAGCACAAGAGCTTTTCACAAAAAAGTAATACAATCATCCCCTAGGTTACCTCACCACCCCACAAAAAATATAGTTAAAAATAAATCCCTCAAACATAACTTTTATGCAGTTGATAAAAGGTTGCTCCTAATCCTCTGCTTTCTCTTCACGATTGTAGATTGATCTGCTGCTTGCTTCCCCTCCACACAGACCAGACCAGTTCAGTCCTTTTAAATTGCCCTTAAAAGGGCAGTTTTTTAGATCTTTTAGAAATTGCCCTTACAAGGGCAGTTGAAAATACCTTGGCTGGTCCCGTGATCACTGCTGGAAAGCTTGAATCTGCCACCTGTCCTCTGTTCTCCATCCTCATGCTGGTAATACACAGCCCTGATCAATCTACCACTGATACAATGCCAAGCAAACTCCTCTCTTGAAAAACAAGAAGAGACGTAATGCTTGCCGCACACAGATGCCTTTTTAAAGGCAAATGACACAGGAAGTGCTTTCCAAGGACCAATCAGATCCTTACTTCATCACTTCACTGTAACAAAAAAAAAACTCATTTCACTGAAGCAGACCTGTTTGAGTGCAGCTTACAGAAAAGTTAAAAAAACAGAAAAAAGTTTGTGATTGCACGGTGACATCACACAGCTGTACAGACATCCATGAGGTGCCAAGGAATGAACAGAGGAGATAGAGAAACCCATGGCTGCTGCATGGGGGCCCTCATTCATGGGGAGATAATCAGGGGCTCCACCACCACTGGTTCCATGGGAGATTAATGCTGACTATGTGTGTTCAAGAAACAGATGCCAAAAAATTCATCTTGAGAGTGAAGCCTGATTACTAAATATTGCCATCCATGTCAAAAACACAGCTGGTTATGATCAGAGACATAATCATAATCATTTGTAAGATACACCTAGGAAATTTATCTTCTCCTTACACCACTAGTTACAGAAATAAACTGTGTAGGAGTGAGAAGTGTTTATCACCTTTCAAAGCCAGTAAAAGTAAGTAAAACACTTTGAAACTGTGAAAGAGACAGCAGGCAGAAACAAAGTGTCCTTCTGATGAACAAAACTTTAAAAGCTGTTAGACACTTCATTCTGCAACAATTTTTTATTTCTATGCAGCAGAGTGAAGTTCTACTAGATTCTTAGATTCATAGATTGTCACTAGACTAATGACCTTAGGGGGCCCTTTCTAAGCCTAGCTAAGTTTATCCGAAAGATAATGCCACCCTGTATCTGAATAGGACATTGAGGGCCAGGCATTTATAAACTACCTCTGTCCATAAGGGACATGGATGCTAGACCTAGTGTAAATTTCCTATTCTCCACCTACTGGTCTAGATTGCACTTAAACTGGATAACAGACAAACTCGGCTTCACATGGATAGGAAGCCTGTTCCATAGGAGGGGCAGTCCCAGGGACACATATCTGCCTCTCCAGTATGTTCTATTTAACTCACAGAAAAAAATGTCAGGTCCCTAGACCTTGCATTTCTGATACTCTTTGATTTATGAATATGGAGGAGATTTATAAGTGTGGGGGTTTGTGGATGACTTGTAGGCCAGACATAGATCATCTGTGAGCAATATGTAGGATACTGAGTAGAGGTAAAGGGCTTTAAGATGCTCTGCATAACATAGGTTTGTTATGCCACGTATTCTTGTTTTAAGGAACCTCTGAGCCTGCTCCATTTTCTGCATATGTTTGGTCAGGTTCATACCAAAGAGAGCACTGTACTTTATGATTGTTCTGATAAGGGTGGAATGCAGTGTGTTAATGAACTCTTTGAACCTGGATGCTATGTCCTTACTTATGAATTACACAACATAAAAGGATTTACTAACCACTGTGGCCACGTGGTGGTCGAGGGTAAGGTTACTCTCAGCAGCGAGTTTAAAACCATGGCTTTGGCACCATTTGTTAGTTAGAGATAGACCTTATTAAAGAATGTTAGTATCTGCAGGGACATTGATGATAAACCCCAGCTTGCAATCATATGCAAACTTAGCCATAAACCTTCAGTATTTGCTTCCATTTCAGAAACATAGATAATAGCTTTTAAAAGCTGTTTTACCGTCTGTCACTGTTCTTTGCTGGCTGGTAATATTTCTAATGTGAGTCTTGATCATAATAGCACTCAGGAGTGGTTAACAAAGTTTTGTTAAGCACCCCTAAACTCTGTTATGATCATCCCCTGGATTCACTATCCTTCCGTGCAGGACTAGCTTAGTCCTGCACAGAAGCGGCCGTTTAGGAGCAGGACAGCAGCGAGCTATGCATATCAATAAAGGCGCACTGCCTGAGCTCCTAAACATACATGGAGTGTGTACGAGTGCAGGGGGCATGCCTGAGAGCAGAGCTCTCAGAATATACATGCCCCTGCAATCAAGAACAGTTGTTTAGGAATAAGAATGAGCAAAACCACTCATAGGTGTTCACATACCCCCAGCAACATCCCCCCAGGTTTACAAGAGCAATAGTTAAAACATTAACTATAAAGAAGTTTTTTTTTTTATGAAACAGATTAAATTTAACCATAGGTGCGTGGGTTTGCCCATCGCTTAGCTACGGTTAATGCAGCTTAAATGGCACAAGAGGATAAAAAGCAAGATATATGCAAATGAAGCAGTGCAACAATAGTGTAGTGGGTACAGCATTTGCCTTACAAGCAGGCATTCCCAGTTCAAGTCCCACTCCAGTACACTCCATTTTCCATGTCAAATCACTTTATGACCAATTTTTTGTTGCATAACCTACTAAATAACATATATTTGTGAACTGGAGTACTGCATTAAATGCAAATGTGAGGTGTCATTGTCATAATGTTGTAAAGTCCACAGATAATCACAAGTGCCCCATACAGTATATGTACACAGGAATCAGGGATACAAATGGAAGGTAAAATGTGTAATGAATGATAAATCCATACAGTTTCCAAATTCACCACCTTCCCAAGAACCATTTGATATTACTGTCTAAATTAGTGCAGTGGTAAGCAGAAGTAAGCAATAATAAGCAAGAGTAAGCGTATTTAAGGAGTAGTAAGTGGGAGTAAGCATATTTAAGTAGCAAGGAGTTTAAGCCTGCTTGTGCGGGGGTAAGCAATGTGCACAGAGGTTAAGCATATTGAAGCTAACTCTCTGTAAGCATATTTAACCAAAGGTTAGCATTTCTTACCCTCACACAAACCCACTTACAATTGCTTAAAAGTGCTTTAATCATTCTGTATGCAACAGCTGCTGTCCTGGCCAAATAACAAAATAAACAACCTTTGCAGGTTTTGAACCTAGGACCCTGCACACTGCAGTTACAGTAGTTCACCACTAAGCCATCATAGCAGTGCATAAGATTGAGGTATCACCAAACAGATCCTCACTATAGGAAAATCAAACTGAACATGTGAAAGGAATGTATATACAGTTTTATGTTGTATAACCTACTACATAACATAAATATGTGAACTGAAGTACTGCAGTAAGCCCAGATGTGAGGTGTCATTGTAATAAAGTGTTGAAATTCCCTAATAAACACAAGGACCCCATACAATGTATGTACACATGAATCATGGATACCAAACACATATATAACATGTAATGAATAATAAATCAATGCCAAAAAGCACATATAATGCAAATTAAATACTAAGCAATGCTAAGCATTGCACAGCTCGGCTTAGTAAGTGTAAGCAATGTGTAGGCCAGCTAACTCAGTCTGCCCATTGGTATGCCCCTTTAAGCAATGCCAACCTTAGGTAAGCAGGTTTTCCCATAGCTTAGCATTTTCAAAACTGTCCAATCATGGCAAAGTGCAGGAAACCAGCCCTATTTAAACCCAACAGGTGGGAATACATCTCATAACTGGTTGCAGCTTCCTCCTGTAGGCACTATGTCTGGTATGGGAGAGGGTGTGCACTTTCAGGTGCAGCAATGGGGCATCCAGGAGTCCAGAGTCATGGCAGGACTCCTTGTGAAATACCATGACCAGAGACTGCTGCAGGGCCAGTACTGGGGTTCCCAATACAAAGCAGAAGCCTGGGACCATCTCACCCATGACTTCACCAGTGCCACTGGCATACCCCAAACTGTTGAGGAGGTCAGGCATCACTATGCCGACCTGAAGCGAAGAAAGGGGGATATCTTAGATCAGTGGATCCAAAAAGCTAGGTGGACAGGGGATGTCCCAACCATGTGTAAGTATCAGTCCACTACCTGTTTAATAATTGCCAGCTCATGTATATTATGGATAGGTATGGCTAAATATTCCTCTTATGTCTTTCACAGTGGCAGATGAGCGGGCTGTGAACCAGGAAGCCCATGCCCGTAGACTGCAATGGTTGTGAAACAAGGCAGGTTAGTAATACTCTTGCATGTACTGTCATAGTAAATAAATCTAAATGTAGTAGTAAGTTAATTGCCTGTATAAAACCTGTATTGTTTAAGGCATGTACTACATATACCAGGGAATATGGCAGGAAGAGTCTCATATAGGGTGTATGTAAATAAAAGCATAATAGCCTGACAATAAAGGTCTAACTGCTGGACTGCATGTATTTACTCTGGTATCATATGGTAATGTAGAGTTGCAATCACTTAATAGCACTGTTGTATTAAGCACTGTTACCCACACTGTGCTACATAAATAAAATGTGTAGGAATGTCTGTATATGACTGCTGTAATCCCAAGAGGTCATATAGTACAACTGAGAGAGACTTAGACAGAAAACAGTGAAAAGACAGACAACAAAATCCAAATAACGCACTCAACTGCAATGTGAACTGTTGCATTTTTTACACACACAGCCATGGTTCAAATCCTGGGAGTGGTAGTAGGCTGTATGCAAAATCATACCCCACAACTATACAGATATGTCCAAAATGTCCAGTAAATCATACCATATCTGCTGCCTGTCACCCTGTCCCCCTGGCAAATCAGTGGGATGATCCCAGACATTTAGGTAGCAAGAAAGACATACAACTGATTGTCAGACATCTATAAGAACAAATCTGTCACTCTAGCAACTCCCAAAAATGTTATGAGAGTAATTAGCCAAGTATGTCCCATCTCCACCCCCATGTTGTCAAGCTGTGACCAGAGTGTGTACAGTAACAGAGTGAGATGTATGTACATAATACTAATGTGGAATCTGGCAATTTATGTGGCAACATTCAGGTAGTGCTAACAAACATTGCTCCCAAAGGTCTGTCAGATATGAACACTGTGCCTATTAATAAAAGATTGATATCCTGTACTGGTACTGTTTACTCTGGTATTGTATGGCATTGATAGTGTTGCAGTTGCTCTGAATAATAAGGTATTACTCATCACTGTCACCAACACTCTACTACATAATACAACTGTCTGGAAAATCCTGTATAAGAGTGTTGTAATTACAAGGTCAGAATGTAAAACCACAGGAGAATTATAGACAGAAATCAGACAAGAGATACACAGCAATATCTATATAGCACACTCAACTGTGACGGACAGTGTTTTCTTTTTAGCAGACACAGCCATGGTTTGAATCCTGGGAGTGGTAGTAAGCTGTATGCAGAATCATACCCTACCAGTGTACAGAATTGTCCGGAATGTCCAGTTAATTGGCCCATATCTGCCGGCTGTTACCCTGTCCCCCTGGCATATCAGTGTGCTAATTTCTGACATGTAGGCAGCATTTCATGTCATATAACTAACTGTCAGACCTGTACATATTTGGAAAATGTCAGTGAAAACAAACCTGTCATTGTACAATTCACTAAAGGTTTAAGAGGGCAATAGTTAAAATATGTCCCGGTGCACCTGCATGTGGTGAAGACATGCCCAGAGTGTGTGCAATAACAGATGCACAGGTATGTGCATAACATCAACCTGGAATCTGGGAATATGTGTAGAAACAGTTAGGTAGTGTTAACAAACAATACCTCCACAGGTATACCAGGTAAGAGGTGTATACTGCAAATAAAACTCAGTTCATGTATATAGTTGTCAACATCCATACCACTGTCCAAACTAAGGTGATAGGGTAGTGTACTAATACCTGTAAGGTACAGATCACAGCACTGACTAGGAAAGTAATGCGAACTACAGGAATATACTAGTTGTTATATGACATCTTTCTCTCCCCCCACCATATCTGCAACAATAAACTAAATACACAGCTCAATTGGTATGTGCTGCATTAAATCTACTGTTGGGACATATGACCTATTGTTTGATAATTATTTAAATTTGCTTCTATGCATGTGCGATGTTGAAATACTCCCACATTGGTGGCATGCTGCCATCAATGTACCTACATGCTGTTGTAAGGACCACTGTGGTTCCATATATGCATGTGTTCTGTATGCTATGCAATTGTTCCATATCTGGTGTTTGGCTTAGTGGGAATATCTGTACATGCTGTTATACCTAATCCTGGAATGTGTTGACTATTACTAACCCACATATGTTGATAAAATTTAAACACCATAGCACGTTTGGGAAGGCCGGTCCCAGCAGACCCACCTGTCCCACCTCAGTTGGCCATGGCACCAGGCACCAGCATATCTGGGGCCCAACCTGTGACTGCCTTGTCCATTGGTCCTGCACCACCTAAGGGTAGAACTGGCTCAGGAGATGGGGTTCACCCTCCAGGAGCAGGTGCAGACAGGACACTGTCACCCATCACCAGATCTGGGTCGTGGTGCATAGTGAGCTCCGCAGGGAGTTAGGAGATCTGCTACACCAGCTTGAGGGCTGTGTGTCACAACTAGAGGTTTGGCCTGGCCATCCTACTCAGCCTCCAGCACAGCCACCTTCAGGGCTGTGAAGGTGCAGTGGTGATTGCCCATGGGAGGGGACCTCAGTCCCACTATTTCCACTAGGGGGCTCATGGGCTTCCGATTTCAAAGCACCCCTACCCATCAAGGTGTTTACCCCCCACATGTGGCATACACTGCCCCTGTATGCATCTTCTTTGTCTTGTCTGTTAACCTACCCATCCTTCCTCCCCAAATATACCTACTATCCCTCCCCAACATCCCACTCTCACCTGACAAAAAGGGCAATCTGTTCCCCAAAAAATATCTCGCTCCATACATAGCTGCCCATTTCGCACATGTGTCCACTGGACACATGTAATCTGGTCTAATTGGCTTAACAACATATTATTGTTGGCCTCACCCCTCTCTCAGGGGTATGAATGTCCAAATCTATCTCCAAATTCAATGTATATGCACAGTTTTTGCTGTAGAAGAAATGGGCAGCTATGGACCTTACCTACACCCTTTCTGCACATCCCTAGCTATTTTCCCTACTGTCCTTCCCTCTTTGTGCCCCTTTTAAACCACTTTCCTATCAACCCTTTTTCATTTCTTTTAAAGAAATTAGCACGAGGGTAAGCGGGAGTAAGCACTTTTAAGCAGCAGTAAGCGGGTTTAAGCCTGTTTGCACAGGGGTAAGCAATGCCTACACAGGTTAAGCAAATGAGAAGCTAAATCAGTATAAGAAACTGTAACTGGAAGGTAGCATTGAGTACCTCCACGCAAACCTGCTTACAACTACTTAAAAGTGCCTTAATCACTCTGTATCCAATGACCCTTGCTCTGCCTAGCAACAAAATAAACAGCCTCTGCAAGGTTTGAACCCAGGACCCTACACACCATAGCCAATGGGATTTACCACTAAGCCATGTCAAATGCGCACAGCCCTGATGTTTTCACAAACATATCATCCAGCACAGTCATTCAACAGTACAAGAAATATATTTAAACATGTAGATGCATGTGTGTGTGTGTGTGTGTGTGTGTGTGTGTGTGTGTGTGTGTGTGTGTGTGTGTGTGTATATATTTATATCTAAATAGATATCTAAATGTATATCTAAATATATATATATATATATATATATATATATATATATATATATATATATATATACACACACACACACACACATACATCTATAGCTATATGTGTCTACATATATACATATAGATATATATATATATATATATATATATATATATATATACACACACAGATATATATCTATAAATATAAAAGAGAACATAACAAATAAATATATGACCAAATGCACCATTAATGGGGGTGAGAGGGCCCAAACTAAAGACGTCTTGTATGTATTGATATTACCCCCCCCCCCACAGTCAAACAGGTCTGCCCTGCAATACAATACCAGCTGTTGCAAATCTCATAACCAGGACCTGACACAACATGGGCACAAGACGTTAACAGTAATCCATCACACCTGTATGATGTCAGACTGGTATCAATAACATATCATGCAGTACTGTCTGGCTACCATATATTACTGTTGTCCACATGATAAGTGGATTGAGCAGCAGATCTGGCATGTACTGAATAATAGTTACGTATGACACTCCAGTGTGTTACATTATGGAGTGAACATTGTAGCCCCTAACATATGGGGGCCATGCTAATGATGTCCGGACATACCGACGGTGAACACTGGATGATAGCAGTGAGGCCTTGTAAAACCTATTCCACTCAAGTCAAGGAGGTAATGGAGTAACAGGTCTTGTGTTGTGATCACTTGTCTAGGCATTTATAGGAATGATACATTAATGAGTGGTATTAATGAGTGTATGTTACCAAGTGTGATGCAGGATGGAGAACTTACTTGAATAAATGTAGGACTGTCTGTAAACTCAGAGACAGCTAGGTATTATGGTGGAATTTCAGGGTGTGTGTGTGTGTGTGTGTGTGTGTGTGTGTGTGTGTGTGTGTGTGTGTGTGTGTGTGTGTGTGTGTGTGTGTGTGTGTGTGTGTGTGTGTGTGTGTGTGTATGTGTGTGTGTGTACTGTTATGCAATGCTGTACAGGACTTAAAGTATGTTTCTTGTTTTCCCCCACAGGTGGCAAGGTGGGTCAGGGTCCCTCCTGCATGCACTCTGATGTTGGTGTTCATACAGGCACCAAAGATGATGATAGGACTATTGAAGCACACTACAGCATTACACAGTTATAGGACATGCCACAGAGATTACTGGGCTACTATGTCCCCAAAGGTGTATTTTGAAGTGAATGACATCAACAGGCATGCCAAAGTAGGGTATTTGAAATTGTAGTGAGTGTGACTAGCCTAAAAAACATTGATCTCTACACAGACAAACACACACAGTTGCCAGGTCTGGGATTAGAACTCCTACCTAACTAGGTACATCACACTACAACATTACGCAGTTATAGGACATGCCATGGAGATTAATGGGGTACTACATCCCCAAAGGTGTACTTCAAGGTGAAGACATCAGCAGGCTTGCCATAGTAGGGAAACAGGGAGGGCAATGTGTGTGCATGAGCCATAACCCATTCATCTAGAGGCAGACACACCACACTCAGGCACACACATGTTTATATTCCACAGGTACGTGTATACACCTGCTAGATGACTACTGACTTGTACAGTCATGTTGAAAAGTTAGCACTAGCACCACAGGCTCTATAATGCTGAGGGATTCCAGAAGCAAATGTCTACGGTGAGTGACATGTACACATCATGTGGTTGTAGCCAATTGGCTGTGTGCTGGGTGGGACAGGCCTCATGCTGGAGGGCTCTTTGTCACTGTCACTCTCTTCCACACATCTATGCATGTGTACTTTTGACATATTATAGTGTGTTGTCCTTGGATATATGTGTGTATTCCTATCCAATGTGTGTGCAAAGCATGACTGGTGCATACTGATGAGTGTATGCACTAACATCTGCAACTGTCAGATATGTATGGTCCACTGTTGTTGCCAGACATGGGCTTCATTTCTTTAAGTATGGGAGCATGCCCAGTATGACCTTCTGTATTGAATGTGTGAATCCATTTCAGGTAGATTGTACTCCAGTGCAGACTTTTGTGTTCTACACCTACAGCTAGCAAACTGTTTCTGCAGGATATCTGTAGATCAGTTGACAATATGGGGTCAAATGGGCAAAGGATAGTGGGTTACTGTAGGCAATTGTGTCTGTGCTGCTTCTGCTAGATGATCCTGGTGTTAGCAGAGATATTCAGACATGTGTACTGTTATACGCTGTGATGTTTTATGTCATCAAGTACTGTCAGGTAGACATATTTGCTTGCAGTGATGTCCTGGGGAACACAGGGTGAAAGCAGCTGTGTCCATTATTGTGGTCAAGTGCCTACATATTCTTTCACACACATGCCATTCTGAAGGAGGAGCTGCAGACACCTGCTGCTGAGTCTGTGTAACTGGTTCAGCACCTTGGTACAGTGGTGGCAGAAGATCCCATACTTGTACATCCATCAACATGACAGTATGGCCTTATCTTGCTGTGGCGATACCTCACAGCTGTACAGATTCACACAGGTTACCCAGAGGCAGGGGTCATAATAATTCAGGACATTACCCCTACACATTGTGGTTTACGAGCAGGTTTGTAGCCACCCATTCTTGTGTTTGCAGCCAGGGATATTATGTGCACACGGCTGAGTTTCAGACTTCACGTACTCCATGTCACCCATGCTCCCACACCCCCCCCCTATTATTCTATCCTCTTCCATACATTACGCAAACATTCTCTGATATTTTCCCTATAGTTATCACCTCATCACAGCAGTAATCCGGTGTTGGTCCACAGTTCATGCAGTAGGACATGGTGGACATGTTACTGGGATTTGTCCACATGGCCTTGCATATGGGTTCTGTGGACTGTGTTATGTTGTTATTTGGGAGTCCATGACATAACATACATTGGCAGTATGGGTGAGACACACCTTTGGCAGAGGACTGTAGGTAATTTGGTAGTGATGCAGGCCAGCTGTAGCAGGCCATTGCATTCTGTCAGTCCTACAGTCCCAGACTGCAATACAGTATATTTCCCTGGGGTGACAGGGCAGGTGTGTTAGGTGTTCATGCCAATACTTTCTGTCAGTATTGATCCAATGGTGTGGATGCTGGAAGGGTGCCACTTACAGCTAGGGACACACCTGCATGGGACACTTGCTCTGCATGCTGCATTCTTTCGCTATTGGTATACACAGGTGAGGGTCATATCGTACTCATTCCTAACAGCAGAGATAAGACCGGAGAGGTACCTGTGTGTGGTGGTTGGGTGAGTTGGGTGCATGTGTGCTATGGACACTACTTGCATCTGACTCACAGATATGCATGGGGCATTCCACTTATGCTGGCTTGTGCAGGGACATCAGCTGTTTCTCAATACATCATTCCTATGACCTTTGTGGTCTGCCAGTGTTTGGTCAGACGACATCGGAATTCCCTACTACAAGCTCAGATAATGTGCTGCAAACCTGTCCGAACAATTCCAAGGGTGTGTCCATTTGACAGTTACATATTATACATTGTCTGTCTGGGGTACTTCCCCCTGTGTACTGCTTGTATATCTGGTCCGACAGTCATGCCATGTCCATCTTTCAGATGGTGACACATATTACTTCCAAACATTTACAATGGCTTACTTTACTACTAGAATGTGTTATACTGGGAAGCATTGTGTTTGGCACTGCAGTTGTGAGGACTTGGCCCTGTTATCGGCAGTACTGGGCAATGGTCACCAGGAAAAACTTATCATGCATGCATACTGACCACTCTCACACAATATACAACACACACCAACTTAATACACACAGACCTGCATATTGTACACATTCTACAATCTATCCTGCTACCTTGGCCAGCTCAGGTAATTTGTGCTCCACTGTTATTATACCTACACATACATGTTACTACATTTCTACATAGGACTGGGGGGGCACATCTGTGTGTTATTACATGTCTACATAGGACTGGGGGGCACACCTGACTGTTACTACATTTTTACATAGGATTGGTGGGGCACACCTGACTGTTACTACATTTCTACATAGGATTGGGGGGGCACACCTGACTGTTGCTACATTTCTATATCCACCTGGGGGGCACACCTGACTGTTACTACATTTCTACATTGGATTGTGGGGGAGCACACCTGACTGTTACTACGTGTCTACATCAGATTGGGGGGGCACACCAGACTGTTACTACATTTCTAAATAAGACAGGGGCGCACACCTGACACATTTGCAATGACTGTATTGGTATGTCAGGTACTCCATTTCATTCTGTATTCTAATCTATCATGCTGACTAGAAGCATATCAGTGTACAACAGGTCTTAGGTTTGATTGACCTACATTTCAGTTCCTGACTTCTTACCCTTCAGAACTAACATCCCACTGTGTGACTTGTTGTAGTCTGTCTGTGT
This sequence comes from Protopterus annectens, assembly GCF_019279795.1. Taxonomy (NCBI): domain Eukaryota; kingdom Metazoa; phylum Chordata; order Ceratodontiformes; family Protopteridae; genus Protopterus; species Protopterus annectens. The sequence goes on from NC_056732.1 coordinate 516,441,517, forward strand.
AGGCTTGCGGGGGGAGATTACCCATAGCCATCAATCAGAGGCCTTAGCACAGCCTTTGTTTGTGTTTTTCTATATCTGTCCTGCTAGCTGAGACTGTTGTTGGGTATGTGAGCCTCCCTGACTGGCATGTGTGTGTCATATGGACACACATGTGGCCCAGCACATTTCCTGCAGTGGGTTTTGTCATCATGTGTAGTACTGGCTACTATGGTGACACCAGTATTTGTTACAGACCTCATTCTACCACTATAGGTGTCTACTATCTGTTGGTATCCCATTCAGCCACCCAATTCCATTGCATGCTCACATCCATACCATAAATACAAGTAACAACACATGCTACTCCATTCGGCAACTGGTAGGAAGAGTGACTTACCTTGTGGCTGTGCCAGTACTGAGGATGGTGTTGGAGAGCTGCCTATGTCAGATGCACATAGTACACTTCATATACATGGTTGAGCACAGGTAGTGCCATGTTTGGCATCCCTTTTACTGTATGTGCAAGTCAGAGAGAGGTGTCATTCCCTGGGTCCCTACTATGTCAGTGTATGTGCTATGCATTGCCTCTTTGCCAAGGCCAGAACATACTGGGCACACCTCCTTCTGCCTACTGGGGAGGGCTCAGGTTGTTCCTCCTCCGAGTCACTCTGTGCCTGTGCAGGCCTTCGGAATGGTGAGGGGGGGGCTGTGTGGCCCTACCCCATGCTGTTCCTGCTGCAGCTGTTTCTGCAGGATCATATTGTGTAGCATGGCACATACGATGACAATTTGGGTACATGTAGCTGGTGAGTACTGCAAGGCTCCACCAGATGTGTCCAGGCACCAGAGCCATGACTTGAGCATCCCAATCACACGTTCTATTATAATTCTGGTCTGTGCGTGTGTCTCATTATGAAGTTCTTGTTCGGGTGTGTGTGCATTTCTGATGGGTGTCATCAGCCACAGCTCCAGTGCGTAACCAGCAACCCCCAGTAGTTGACCATTAGGGATGTACCCATGGGCAAATCTCTGGTACAGCTGCATCAGATGCCAGATGTGGGAGTCGTGATAGCTTCCAGGGCAGCCAGCACACACATTAATTATAATGCCCTGGGCATCTCACATGACCTGGTAGTTGATAAAGGGGCAGCCCTTGTGGTTGATGTAGACCCTACCCTGCTCACCAGGTGGTGCTTTGAGGCATATGTGCATGCAGTCTATAGCACCCACTACCTCAGTGTATTCTGCTATTTGTTGGAAGAGATGCATATTGCTGGCCAACGCCTTATGGGTGTTGGGGAAATATAAGTGCTCACCGGCATTTGCTGAAATGGCATCCAGGAACTGGTGGAGTACCCTGGATGCTGATGGCTGTGAAATCCCCATGATATCCCCAGTTGGCCTTTGGAAAGTACCTGTGACTAGTATTCTTAGGCCTACACATACCTTTGTATCCACTGGGATGAGTTCCCCTCTGTTAGTTCTGTGTGTCAGGCATGGCTGGCACAGCTCAACAATTTGCTGTAGGTGGTCCCTGTTCACCCTATAGCACTCCACTATCTCCAGCTCATGTAGCCCCTGGTAGGTTACCCTGGATCTGTACACTATTCTCTGTCTCCTCACTGGAGGTTGGGTGACAGCATTCTCATCCTCACCACCCTCAGCCTCTTCCACATGTGATGTATGATAGCTGCTCCAGCCCCTATCATTTTGTTGTTTTTGTTTGTTAAAATTACCCTGCTTGTATACACTGGTGGCATAGAGTACGTGGGAAAACCAGAGGGAAAGGTGTTTGCATAGTTTATAGTAGTGTTCTGGGCTGGGCTGCAGTCTGTGTAATTGTCTGATTCTGATACATTTCACCTGCCAGCTATGCTAGTTCTCTTTGATTACCTTCCTACTACTGTTTTCCCTTCCCATTGCCTTCCTTTTTAAGCCCAGGGATGTGCTGCGCAAACACAGTGCTCAAATGTGCACAGAGCTGCTATTTCCTGGTTTACTTTTTTTCCCTTTAAAACATGGTGTGTGGTGCGCACACCTGCTTAGGCAATGTAAAGAGTGCTAGGCGGCCTCAGGCACACCCCTTGCTTAGCTCTGCTAAGCTAAGGGTAAATATGAACCACAGGGCTCCAGTACGCTTATAGTATGCCTGACACACACCCCTATGATGTCAGCTAACTCTTAGGCTTGAACGATGCTATTCCTGCACTTAAACTGTTGGGTGCTGGCTAGCATTGAGGGGAAATGTGGGATTCAGTATCATTCCCCTCATTTGCATAGGATTGCCTGCTAATGCATAGTTGCAGGTCCCACACTGAGCCTTTCCCCTTAGCAACCACTATTCACTGGCCATGTTGTCTTCTGCCTGCCATTGAGTATAATGGCAAAATAATGATTTTGGTTAGAATGTTTATTCAGGTTATTTTTTATATTTTTGTCTGATCCTGTTTGCGCACCGCTGCCCTATGCTTAAACAGCCAAAATTGGCTAAAAAAAAATAAAAGTTATTTTTTTTTATTTTTGCAACTGTTTTCCATGCCAATGACCATATATTTGGCCATTGGCATGGTTTCTACATAATATACACACTTTATTTGGTACTGTCATGGCTCCGTTTTGTAGTTTGCAGAAATGTATTTGGTTATTAACCAAGTACATTTCTGCACACTACACTAGTCCTGCACGGCCGGCTGACAGCTTCTTGGATCACAAATTCACCTCATTTGCATGGGTTTCACCTGCAAATGGGGTAATCTGCATACAGGAGCTGTGTCCATGCAGGAATAGTGCAGGAGCGCTCATGCACGTCCCTGCAGCTTATTCCTGGATTGCACGGTGGCCATACGGTGGCCATATTGCCTCCAAGAGCTCCTGCACTGTTCCTGCACACCGGGCAGGGCTTCCTGAATTCGGGGGCATGTCTTATCCTAAGAAAGCACTGAATGTTTATCTTTTTCTCGATATCGAATTGCATTCTCGGTGCTCCATGCACAACAACAAATTTAACTGACTGTCCATTCAGTTCACTTTGAAATGTCATTGAACCAACAAGTACTTGCTAACCAAAGATCTGTCCCTTCTATGAAGTTCAGACTGCGTCGTAAAATATCATCTCACTCACAACAGTAGATTTGAAACAGGGGTTTCACGTATCAAACAACTTTTCCAGTCCATTAACTTCAGTCATTTGTGCATGAGTGTCAATCATCTTAAAAAGGGCTAGGTAAATTAATGGAGTTATGACACATCTTAATAGGCAAATGTACAATTATCAAAAATATTCACTGATAGAAATAGAAAAGTAAAGAATGTCCTAAGTCAGTAAAACTAGTCCCACAATGTATTTACTAACATTCGGTCTGTATGAATTAAAAACGGATGAGTATTGCAAACAGTAAACAGAAGGACTTTCTCATGTTACAGAATTATACGTATGTCTAAACATAATCCCTAATGCAGTTAGTGATAAATAATCTTTCTCTTGATTCATTTACTCTGCTTCATAATATATTAGCCCATAAACGTTTTAGTATTATCAAGAGCATCCTAAGTCTGTGTGGTCTTAAGGTACATTTGATACTAAGGATTATATAATTATGTTAAAAGTCATAGCACAACACGCGATGATTTATCTTTAATGCTCAAAGAAAAGAAAAGTGAAAATGGAAGAAAAACATGCTTTAAACATTCTTCTGCCTATTATTATTTTTAACACTTTAAATGTTGGGAAATGACTCACATGTGTTGCCTGGAAACCAGTACGTCATCTTGTTACGACATCAAAAATAAAAATATTAAACTTAAGTGTGAGGAAGCATAAATATAGCAAGTATTTCTCAAGATATCAACAACCTTGTTACTAGAACAGTAGTCTTTGCAATGCATATCAGAATAAAGGTGTCATTGTATAACATCTGAGATGAAACAAGAGACTGTTTAGAAATCAAATGTTTAAAAATGTAATGCATGGCTTCAACTTGAAATAAAATGTGCTTAAAATGGGGGAACAATAAGGTGCTACACAAACCAGTAGATGGCAGCAAATCCTAGGAAAGTCAACAGTCTGCTAACTGCACATTGATAGAAAACAAACTTGGAGGAAAAGATTTTGCATACATTTGACAATGTATCTGAATAAAGCTAGAAACTAATTGTGATATTCATTTTTTAGATAACGCATGTATTGGACTATTATGTGTGTGTGTGTGTGTGTGTGTGTGTGTGTGTGTGTGTGTGTGTGTGTGTGTGTGTGTGTGTGTGGATCTTGTTTGCGTGAGATTTAGGAAGTAGCCAAGAGCCAAGACATTTTACGAGCAATATCATGATGTTGACTGACGTTTGGACATTACAACTCAATGCTGCACATCACATTGTATTTGGCTAAGTAGCACATTTCATCTGCACTGAACATTTCAACATATCAGGTGATAAGACCTAAGGCAATTACAATCTATCACTGTATGTTCACAATAAATCATCAATACCTTTTGATGTTGATGCTGCATTCCTGAAAAGTCATCTTATCTTCCATCTCAAAACGAAATAGTTTTAGAGATGCGGAAATATAGACATTACTTTACTGAAAAAAGCAATAGGAATAGATGACACAGAAATACAAATTAATGATTACCTTTTAAGTGTTCAGCATATAAAAAAAGAAAACAAAGAATATCTTTATTGTGTGTTATATGCAAACAAGAAAGCCTTTTCCTTTGATACAGCATTCATTCTCATCCTTCATAGTAGATATTGTCATCCAAATAGCTTATCTCTATTAATAGTGCTTTGGTGATTAGCTCTTCTGCTGCTCCATTATTCAAGCAATCATTCGTTTTCCTTTTCACCAAATGGTAATTGCACAAGTATGCATGTTACACACACAAACACATGCACACACACACACTTGCATACCGATAGAATTATTTCTGTACATATTAGCATGCTGTTTAATTGCTAACACTCTGCCCCCTCCACAAATAAGAAACAACCTACTTGTGTACCATGGGTGCTGTATTGTAGGCTACACCCTTAAGTGTCATAAATATTCATGGATATCATTCCAAGTTTATACACATGTGCCTTGCATCCATTAGTGTAGCACGAGTACCTGTAGTCAAAACCATTGTGGCCACAGTGCCATTTATGCAATTGCATGGAGAATAAAGCAATCTCCATGGTTTTAGCCAATGATCCATATCAGGGCTAATATGGAAAGAAAAGAGGGCATTTTGACAACAGTTGCAGGACCTTCTCAATACAGTGAGGCAAAATATGTTGGTATTGATGATGGGTTATCTGAATGCTCATATTGATTCAGACAGAACAGGGTATGAAGTTTGATTTGGTCTACATGATTACAGCAACAGGAATAATAAAGGAATGCCTAATCTAGAATTCTGTCTAGAAAATGGTGTAATGGTGGCCAGCATGTGGATCACCAAGTGACTCAGTAAGAAAATCATATACAGGAATACCCAATGTAAAACTCAGGTAGCCTTCCTCCTTGTTAGGAAAGGGCACTGGGATCAAATCAAACATTGCAAATTCATCTCTAGTGGAATAGTCAACCCACAACATAAACCACTGATGGCCACAATCAGCTGTAAGAAATGGTCAGAGAAAGCTCTAAGGTCAGTAGACACTAAGCTGGAAACCTGGAAGTTAACTAGAGAAAAAGCACAAGAATTCAAAGAAATACTCAAAGCTCTAGTGCCTCAAGAAAAAGAAGAAATATCAGGTGTCAAAGAAAAATGGCAGTTAGCATGTGTAAAGATGGCAGAATAGATATGTAGTCCACTCCTCTAGAATAAACTCCCAATTCACGTGAAGCAGAGCTCCTCAATGACCCTGTTCAAGCACAACCTAGACAATTGGATGGGAGACAGTAAATTCACTACTGGGGTGGCACCTCTGTCCCTCATGGACAGGGGCAGACGGTGCTGATCATGGACTCACTCTGCAAATAACAACCATCTAACCAACCTCAGTAAGGGAACATGTGTATAACATGTAACATGGCTAGGCTTGTAATTCCCTAGGGACATTAGCCTAGTAACCTCCTATGAACCTATGACTCTCCCTTTATATAACTCATACTATACATATGGAAATCATTTTGTAACTTCCATGTAACTAGAATAGCAGCAGTGTGAGACACAGGCATCTTGCACACCTTCTAGAACCTATTTCATTTTCACTTTTTTGCTTGAATTACTCTGATTATTGTTCTCAGAGCAGCTCTTAATTTGTTTGAAGTAGTAAAAGCTCTCCAAAATAAACTAGTGAATTGCATGTTTTAATGCTTCCAGTTTTTAGTACATGTGCTGACTACCATGTCTCACATTCTTTCTCAGGTGTCAAAACTATCATTGCAATCCTGGAGCTGTTAACTGACCACTCTTGTTTCTACTTCAAACACCTTTTAACAATATCATTTACTTTGCTATTCGCCAGTGCATGCAGTGGGATGATATATTTTATCTAGAATTCTGGTAATGCTCATTGTAGTTGTTTAAAATGTTTTCCTCGCAATGCAACACAGAACAAAATAAATATGATTTGCTGTTCCTGAATTGGGGTAATGATAATGTTTCCCTTTCTACTGAGGCACAAATGCCTTCATGCATAACATTTTCCTACCTGTTGTATCAGTAGTCATTCCCTTGACTTGTTCCACTGTAGCATACCAACACTTCATCTAAACCATAACCTTTGAGCATGGCATATTAGCACTTATTATGGCATTCATTGCTTTTCCATAGGGAGATGGTCTTTCATTTTGAACAGTTAATTATGATTCATAGAAGAATACTAGGCTAACTGCCCTAAAGGGTCATTTTAAACCTAGCCAATAACCTGAGGTCCGAATCAAACCCTGTACCTTGTGTCCATGAGGTGGAGACCTTAACGACTGTGCCGAACCCACCCTTTTTACCATAGATCATGTATCATGCATTCTATATTTTATTGGTATTGTATTTTGGTGTTTTTTCACATGTTCTACTTATTGTGACCCAGTAAGAAAAGAAACCATGAGCCACCTATGCTCATTCAGACTCTTTAACAGTCTATAAGATGCAAAAGTGGTGTAGCAAGAAGTGATCCATATTTTTTGCATAATTCCAAGGGATCATGTCGAGTCCCACTTGGCAAAAATCCCTTATGGTTGAATATGGTGCCGTTGGCTCAAATCTTAATGTCTTAACTTACCTCAAGCAATGCTGTTTTTGGACCATCACAAAGTATTTGGCACTTTGGGCTTGGATTTCTTGTGGGAAGTGCTTCAAGCTTATAGTATTAGGGAGTCATTCTTAGAGCAATACTAGTTATTATACGAAGAATATTTGCTGTGATGGAAGTATTTTCAGACTTCGAGCATTGAGCTGTAACACCTTTAGATTTTCTTGGTTTTAATTTGCTATGATGGAAGTATTTTCAGTTTGGCATTACCTAAAAAAGGCACTATGAGGGGAAACGTTTTAAATACTATTTGAAAGTCTGGGAGAGAGAGGTGCAGACCATCCCTAGCAACGCAGCATGGTCTATTGATCATGTCCTTCAATCTTGACAAATATTGCACACCCTTAGAATGACACTAGAGAGTAAAGCAAATATTAAATTATTAAACTCAATCATCTTCTGTATATTATGACATCATCACTGGAGAGGGTAGAATGCTGCTCAGTGCTAGGCTCATACCAGCCGAGGACATACATTGCAAAAGCTCCATGATGTTTCTCTTCATATAATCTAGGGTGGTATGTCTCGGGTTATTTACACCCTCATGGACTATGACAGAAGCATAGTCCAATGACCTGAGTCAGTGGGTAATGCAGCAGATTCTGTCCCCTAATAAGCAACAGACCATGACTTTCTCCTTACTCAGCCTAGTGAGAGGGACATCATTGTGTCTCACAACAGAGTCTCCAATAACCAGAATATTGGATTATGTAGTGTCTTGTCTAATGGGCTTAGAAGTAGAGGCGCCAGGATATGTGGCTACATGTGTTGCTGAGACTGTTGTTTTGAAAGAGTGTATTCTGGGCTGTTGAGGACATTGGTTATGTGTACTTCATCTAGGCAGTCTTTGGAGTTTAGGAAGGTTGCATTTAAGGGGTTCAGCATATGTGATTCTGTGTGTCTGTTTTGTGCTGTGTATAATGAATGCAGAGTGTGTACTCCTGACAACTGAATTGACATTAGAAGTGCTTTAATGTGAGAGATTGGCCTCTCCTGACATTGTATAAATACAGCTCTCACATAGCTTAACAATTTGTTTAAGAATTAACTGGTTGTCAGTAAACATTAAGCAATTTCTTCATTGCCTCAGGATACCTATATCCACCAAGCTGGTAATGAAGATAGTGGTAAAGCTCATCTCCATGGCAAGAAGTCATTTTTTTATTGATTAGACAGTTGCAATAAGAATATAAAGTAAAGTCAGGAGTATCTGGTTTGCAGCCCAGGAGGCATTGCCTGTCACTGCGCAAACTAGTTGCACTGTGTGAAATTAGGTATTGGTGAAATTTCAAGGGTGCTTTTACACTTGGGGGAACTAATAAAGTAGACCCTGATGATTTATGGATGGAGTATTTGGGGAATATTCTGCAGCTGAGTTAGAGAGTAGCTAATCAAGCAGTACTTACTTATTTACTTAGACATAGATCCTCCCATGCTACATAGCATATCAGGCAACAAGCATTCTCCAGAGTTTCTGGTCATTGGCAGAGGTCTCGGCTTCATCCCAACTGATGTTCAGTGCCTTCAGGGCTTGTACAAACATTTTTCTCCAAGTGCTCCATGGCATCATCTTGGTCATTTGGCATCCAGAGGTACCCATGTCATTGCCATCTTCGGGATAGCTCTCCATTCAAAGGATGTGGCCAGCCAGTCAAAGTCTTCTGTGAGTGACAATGGTGTGAAGTTTGCACAGGACACTCTTTCATAGAACCTCTTCTTTGATGATATGGTCATAGTATCAGATCGTGAGAATTCAGCATAGGCACCTCTGCTGAAAGATGTCAAGTTTTTCTTGATGCTTACTGATAGCTTCCAGGTTTCACTGGCATACATAGCCACAGGGATCATGGTAGAGGTAAGCAGGTGGAGCTTGATCTTCAGGGAGATGGATGCAAGGACCAGATATTGTTCATCCTCTGGAAGACTGCTATCGCATTCCCGATGTGGCATTGACATCGACTTCTACGTCTCCATCTTTGGTGATCACACTATCCAAATAGTTAAATCTCTCCACTTCCTCCAGCCTCTTCAGTCCAATCATCACCATCACACCCTTCATTTGGGCTGCGGCATGTATATTTATGATCTTTAACTTATCGGTTTTGATCCTAAAACTGATCTTGGAGGCTTCTTGGTCAGGGTTGGTTGTTACATTCTGCAGCTTCATCTCATCTTCTTCAAGCAAGGGGTAATGTTGTCAACAAAGTCCAGGTTGCTAAGGCAATCTTGATCAGTCCAGTGGATACCAGCTCCAATGTGCATCTCTGCTCATCACATGGCATAGGCCAAAGCAATGAGGAAGAGGAGTGGGGACAGGATACAGCCTTGTCTCACCCTGGGTGTAATCTCAAAGAAGTCTGTGTGGCCATTTTTGGTTTTGACACAGCAGCTCAATCTCTGATACATATCTTTAAAGATGGCAATGAAGGCTGTTAGTATGCCATAGAAATGCAGAATCTGCCAGAGGGACTCTTGATGGATGCCTTTGAAAGCTTTCTTGAAATTGACAAAGTTGATGACCAGTGATTTTTGGAACTTGGCATATTGTTCTATGATGTTCCAGAGAGTGAAGATTTGTTTGCTGCATGATCTTCCACTATGGAAGCTGGCTTAATCATCCCTCAGGCATTGGTCTATAGCATTTCACAATCACTGGAGTAAGACCACACAGAATGCTTTCCCAGGCACTGAGAGCAGGGTGATGCCTCACCAGTTGGTGCATTCAGATGTGTTGCCTTTCTTTGGACTATGGCACCTCTCCAACATTCTTCTGTGACTGCTCCGGTTTGCCAGCCCACATTGAATAGTGTTGCAAGCTTTTCTGCCATAGCCCAACAACTGTGTTTTGTAAACTATGCTGGTATTCTGTCCAAACCGGCTGTCTTGTTATTCTTGAGGCTTCGGATCTTGATGCTTACTTCCTTGATGGTGATCACACCAGTGTTCACTTGTAGCTCCTCCTGAGTCTTATCCACATCAGAGTCATAGGTGGTGGTCAGGTCTGGTTGATTTAGGGTTTCCTGGAAGTGTTTGATACACCTTTCATTCTGCTCTTCTTTCCTGGTCAGAAGCTTCCTGCTTTCATCTTTGATTGGGATGTTGGAATTGCTTTTTACTACAGTCAGCTCATTGACGCATTAATGGGTTTTGGTGTCATTATGGTCAGCTGCCTCTTGTGCTTTGTTTCCCTTTTGATCCAGCCATTTCTTCTTATCTTTCCAACAGCTCTTTTTTTTGAGTCAATCCAGCTCTGCATGTTTTCGGCTTTCCTCGGGAATTCATGTTTGTGGCCTGGTCATGTTTCCTTTTACCGATTTTTTTCTCTCTCAATCAGTTTCCATGTGTGGTCTTGGATCCACTTCTCCTTCTGCTGTCCTCGGCATCTTCCGATGGTACTGTGGTCTTCACTGTCTGTTGCCTCTTTAAGGAAGTTGAAGTGATTGCACAGTTCCAATGCAAAGGCATCGGTGGTGGCAGAGTCTTTGATCTTCTCCATTGCAAATGATCAATTTAGTGTGAGCTGTCTTTGGTTTCAAAGTTTGAGTTTAATCTTCACCCTGGCTAGGTAATGGTCCGAGCCAGCATCCACATTTTTGAAGACCCTTGCATCATGCAATGATGGCCTCATCTTCTGGCTGTTGCAGAATACTTACTGAAAGAAAAAAATAATTAGTTTTGCCAAGAATAATGAATAGTGGGAATTCACCTAATTGGCTACAACCTGGCTATTACTAGTGGTCTCACCACAGCTTCACACTTGTGAGATACAATGACCCTTTGCTTATTTTCTCAGCAGAAGCAAAACAGTGGCAGCAATCCTAAACTGTGAAGCAGGCCATAGGCTCTTTAGTGATCAACAGTCTTATCCCAGATGATATAGGGCTCTGTAGGCTTATTGTAGCCTTTTCCTGGTTAATGAATAGCAATGAGACCAATCAGGAAGGTCCACAGGCACTCATTACCCAATCTGAGACAGTCAGCAATTAATGCCCTCTGCTCTTTCCTTCACCAGGAGCAAAACAGTAGCACAAATTCCAAGCTGGAGAAGTTATCAGGCTTTCTGGATTTCAGCTTTCTCCAGGAAATAATATCCATATGCTCCTTCTCTCATCAGGAGCATAACAAAAGCACTAATCCTAAAATGACTACCGAGAGTCAGAATGTTGGCTCTCCAGTGACTGGTAGTCTTGGACCAGATGTTGGCGATTTTAAATGTAAGATGGAAAAATAGGTTAATATCCTAAGAGTAGCAAGATGTACTAAGCAGTTAGATATGAAAGAGGGGGTAACTCAAGCTTTAGCAATCTAAGGGGAGAGCTGCTAATTTTAAAAAATGCAGATCGGATGGGGGTCACATTATTCCAGCTCCATGGAATACAGTGGGAGGGCAATACATTTAAATAGCTGAAGGGAAGTGACTTCATAAAATGATAATGTTCTGCTGACTGACAATATCCAATAAAAGAGGAGAGGGAGGGAAATATGTGATCAAATTAACATAAGGGGTAGGCAATGAGAGACAGATGAGTTTAAAAACATACAGTGTCACAGTGGGAGGGTGGAGAAAGATTTAATTTTTGTGTGACTCACAAGAGATACAATTCTGGTCTCTTTCTTAGTTTAAATATGCAGTCTAAAACAGAATACAATTAAAACACAGTGTAATGAAAATTGAACACAATATTCAAAATAGAAGAAGGCAATAAAGCATTATAAATTACAAAAAAGCAATACAAGTAAAACTAACTTTTCCCTCACAGCAGTGTATGGCAGATTTTGAGTATTTTTTCCAATAAAGCCTTGAAATATTTTATTTTACCCCTTAAATACAAACTTTAGTTTGTAGCTCCTCCCTCAGTTCACAGGTAATTAACCTTAAGTGACCTGTTCTAACATTTGTGTACAAGAGACACATTTCTGGTCTCTTTCCAAGTTTAAATATGCAATAGAAAACAGAAAACAATTAAAAAACAGTGTAATGAAAATACCCCATGGTATACCAAACAGAAGAAGGCAATAAAGCGATACAAATGACAAGAAAGCAATATAAGATAACTACACTAACCTTTCCATATATGGCATGCTATGCTGATATCATGGCAGGTGAGACATTTATATGAGAATGCACTTTCTTGAAGATGCAGTTCAGGAGACACATATTTCCTCAATAAGATTTGGTCATACCCAGCATCATCCAGTGTATGGTTGAGGGTAAAAGAGGTGACCAGCTCATACTATCCAAATCCCTACCCCCTTAGATGATATGACCTTTTGGGTGCTAGGTGTGGGGAATTCAAGCTTCCCACTGTTTGGAGCAGATTGGCAGTGGCTGAGGTCAATAGTACTACTAGTGTTTATGACTATTATGTCTCAGTCTTCCAAGAAATAACCTAGGCGGCACTAAAACTTTTATATTTATGAACATAAACTGTGATGTTGTTATAAGAATGCAGTTTATGCTATGTTGTTATGTTTAACAAGATGTGTAGATGGCTGCTTTAACAGAGTTTTTGATTTTGAAAATGTTATTAATGTCACTCTTCTCAAGAAGCCTTTGAAAGCAGTATATAATTGTCAGTTTATTTAAGGTTTGTACTTTTCCACATCTTGACTATCATACATACAGACAAATCAAAGATTGTGGCTCTGTGATTTTGTGTTCATATGTTTTCTTCTATACCTGCTTAGCAGCAGCAGAGCATAGCTAACATTTTAGTGAAAGAAACATCAGCAATTTTAAAATTTGTGATCAATTTAACCATGTATACATATGAATCAGGAACTAGCTTGTTTACACTAAATCTTGCAGAAGTCTGGTATTTTAACATCATGAGTTCTTTGAATGGTGCTAGAGGTGTTAAAGCCAATATATCATACTCTACATGTGTTTGTTTTGAAATGTCAGGACACGTAATGCCAAGTCTGAAAATGCCTAAAACAAGAGAGAGACCAAATTGGCACAAATATAGAGCCAAAGGCGGGGATACTTCCTAGATCTTGTCACAGTCATAATGGACCAACAGAGGACAAGCAGTATGAGTACCACATGCTCACTGTCTTTTTAAAGAAAAATGGTAGCACACAGTACTGAAGATATTGCCATGTGGATGTTAAGTAGCTGTGCACTGTGTGTGTGTGTGTGTGTGTGTGTGTGTGTGTGTGTGTGTGTGTGTGTGTGTGTGTGTGTGTGTGTGTGTGTGTAAATGCGCACATGCAAGCAATCACCTTCAGGCACAGAACAAAGTTCTCCTCTCCCTGATTTTGCTGTACATCCCTGATTTTGCCTCATATTTTTTTGCTGCCTATTCTAAAATGTCTTATTTTCTGGTAATTAACTGGGATTACTGTCAGCCAATAATGCAGGTTTCATAGTTTTTATTGTTCAGAAAATGCATATCGATATAGCTCACGTTGTTTCGATAACTTTTTAAGTAAATTAGAGTTTCTACCTCTCATCTCTTTCCAGATTTCCATTTCTGATTTTTCCTCATTTATTTGCTGTACTTTGTAAGATTCTTGATTTTTTGGAAAATTAATAAGGATTGCAGTCAATCAATAATGCCAGTCCTTAGAGTTTCAGTTTGTATTGTTAAAGAAGATGTTTGTCCATGGAAGTCCTGTTCTATTATTTTTCTTTAAGCAATTTACAGATGTCTGGTAGTTAGCATAAAAGATTAAGGCCCAAAGCTGGCAATGAACTGTTTACTGTAGTCAAAAGTAAATGGTATGATTTCTTCCACTTGCATTTATCTGCTATGAGACTTTGAACAACTTAGCCAGACAATGCTCATGAGTCACCCTTGAAAAGGATCACTTTGTCCAATGGGTTCCCTGGTTAATTAATAGATAAAACACTATTTTAAAATGTGTACATTTAGGAGACTTTGTCCCTACATTATTTTTGGCTTTATTCAGAAATCTTGAGCAAAGCGGTTTAGGGGTGCTTTGTGCTGTTTGTAAAATCTGTGTTTTTCTTATAAATTGTTATGGATTGCAATCTATATATAATAACAGGATATCTGAGTTTCAGACTTCATATCCTTAACATAATGCTTCCTAATGCAAAGCTTGCTATTCTAGCAACATGTTGTGGGTCTTTGTCTCAGATTCTTGAGCTAAGCATTTGAGAGGGCAGAGGGAGATGAAATAGGGAACACAACATGGCGGTCACAGCAGAAGGATGAGATAAATTTCTGGACCATTATTCAGTGTACTTATTCATTTACTTAATTCAACCAGTTATCTCGGAGGTATGCAGCTATCCAAGCAGCTATAACTGTTTACGTGTGTGTGTGTGTGTGTGTGTGTGTGTGTGTGTGTGTGTGTGTGTGTGTGTGTGTGTGTGTGCGTGTTTATTCTTCATAACATTTGTGGTTTTCTAGGGGAAGAGTTGTGGATTGGAGTCACTAAATAATGACAAACATGGGTATTAGACTCCATATCCTTCAGAAAATGTTTCCTGTTGTAAAATGCATTATACTAGCATCCTTCTAGGTATATAAAATCAATTGTTACTATCTCATCCTGGTATTTGTCTCTGATACTTGAACTAAGAGATTGAAAATACACTCAAAAAATTAAGAATGGAAGGCAGGAGTCGGCAAATCCACTTGATTATTTTATTAGCGCTTTCGTCTGTCCAAATTAAACAAACTTCTTCAGATAAAAGTTAAAAGGATATTACATCCATTAAATAGAAAAAGTAATATGACATCACTTCCTGATTCCTTTAAAAAACTTCAAAGTGTTTAAATTGATAGTTCAAATCTTTGTTTTAAATGTTCAAATAAAAATATATATATATAAATGTACATATAAATAATTGTGAAAGTGTCACTTTGCGGACACCCTCCTATAACTACGTACACGGTTACTGATACTAGCACACCTGGAGAATTCAACACCACCCTTACCACCCCTTTTTCATCTAATGCAACCATTTTAAAAGGAACTTTGATCAAAAATTGGGATTTGATATCGGCCAACCCTTTAATTCATTCTAGGTTAGGCGACAAACCAAGGATCACATATAAAAGGGGTTGCAACTTAAAGGCGCTGTTGGAAAGACCTTTTTAAAAAATGGTCACCAGTCCTGGTATGTAAAAGTGCAGAAGATGTAACTTCTGCAAATACATCAAAACTGGTAGCAGAGTAAACATCAAGGGGAATTATTTCCCTATTTCAGGCAGGTACAATTGTCAAACAAAGGGGGTGATTTATCTGGATATGTGTGAGAAATGTGGCTGTTTTTATGTGGGTAAGACTGAGAGACACTTGAAACAGCGAATTTACGAACATATTTACAACATTGGGAAACACAATCTTACCAATGCACTAGCCAGGCATATCTCTGACAATATTCACCACAGCTTTTCTTTCACAGTCTTAGAACAACTCCCTCCTGACCCCCCTCGGGGGGGGGCATGGTCTTTAATGCTTGAAGAAAAGGAACTCATTTGGCAACTATGGCTGAATGCCTTTTGCCATCCAGGTCTCAATGAGAACTGCAACCTGAAATGTTTGCTGAATTTAAAGGCTTTAGAAAGATGACACATTTTTTCAAAACAATGTCTTTTAGCAGTCTGGACAACCAAAGTGACACTTTCACAATTATTTATATGTACATTTATGTATATATTTTTTATTCGAACATTTAAAGGAATCAGGAAGTGATGTCATATGACTTTTTCTATTTAATGGATGTAATATCCTTTTAACTTTTATCTGAAGAAGTCTGTTTAATTTGGACAGACAGAAGTGTTAATAAAATAATCATCGGATTTGCCGACTCCTGCCTTCCATTCTTCATTTTTTGAGTCTAGTTTGTGTTTTTCTCTAATTCTAAGAGATTGAGAATACAGATAAGGGTCACAAAGGGTTATACTGTTTGGTTCTGGCAGCAGTGGGTTGAGATACATTTCTGGCCCATTAATTATGGATTTATTCACTCGTATGATCGCAAGCAGATATTTGCAGTGCACAGTCATGCAAGTAGTTGAAAATGATGATCAAACACCTGTGTGTGTGTGTGTGTGTGTGTGTGTGTGTGTGTGTGTGTGTGTGTGTGTGTGTGTGTGTGTGTGTGTGTGTGTGTTTGTGTGTGTGTGCATGCAGGGGACATAGTTGTCAACTGCCCCCAATTTTGCCTGTTTGTAGTCTGTTCCTTATAAAATTTGTGGTTTTCTGTCAAAGTGCTGTGGATTACAGTCATGATATAATAACAAACATGAGATGAGTTTCAGATTTCATATCCATCATAAAATCACTGCATTGTTCAGATAGCCAATAATTAGTGCTTCAGTGAATATTATTTTACTATGAATCCCAGCATGTCATTTGTAGTGTAATGACTTTTCAGATGTACATTCAATAAAAATAAGTTTCACAGGAAGAGAAGTTGTGGTGCTGCTCATGCTAACACTGTTTTCAATGTAAGATTTTCTTGTTTTATTCAGCTAATGACTGTCAATGTTTTTGCTGTGAAATTTGTAATAAAAGTTTTAAATGTAATTCAAATATGTATCATTATATTATTATTATTATTATTACTATTATTATTATTATTATTATCATCATCATTGCTATTATTATTATTATTATTATTATTATTATTATTAATAATAATAATAATAATAATAAAGTAAAAATAAATAGTATGCACACTAACAGGTCTGAACAGTAATTTATGGTAATTTAGGAGAAAAAGCCAATTAATGAGAAATTGGTATTGCTGTTGGGGGCCCTGGTCTATTTCTCTGTCTAGGAACCCATTTGGCCCTGATCCAGCTGTGGTCTGCAATGACCTGGTTACTTTAGATAATGGTTAGTGCAGTTACAGTTTTGAACATTTAAAACCTATGCCTTCTCATATACTAAGTTGCTATTCAGGGTCTCAAATTTATTGCAGTGATTTTGACTGTATGATCATTGCAAAAGTCTTAAGTTTAGGATTATGTCTTTGACATATATGGCCAGATGAGTGACTGTAATATCAAGTGTCAGCAACAGAGTTGATTTCTACTTTTAAATAAACTCATGTTACTTGATGAGATTGAGCTATATATAAGAGGGATCTAAATAGCATTGAAGCCATGTTTGGTTGCTATCTCTTTAGTCAACAAACATTGGTCTACTACACAGATAAGTGACAGGTGTGTGAGGTCGCACAATTCTCAGGATTGGAAAATATGCCCTTTCCCTAATATTGTGTGATCTTGGAATTAGTATATATAATTAGTACAGGTTGTGGGGGCGTATTTTTTTAGTTTAAAATTTTGCATGTGCAGAGGTTTATCACTAGATGCATGTGCAGTCGCGCATCAATGTTCATATTGTCAACATTTTGACGATCAACATTTGGGTGTTTCGACATTAATCAGTATACTGATCATGTGTATATATATATATATATATATATATATATATATATATATATATATATATATATATATATTGAGAGAGAGAGAATTAGATCTAGCAGTTTAGTACAGACTATTAAGGCAATGAAGTCACCTCATTTCATCACGCAATTCTGGATGTATTCCCTAAAGTCTCTGTCTGACTGTGATTCTGAATGAATAAGTTAACCAGTCAGGACTCCTGGACCACCACTGAAAAGAGGGACTTGTGCAGTGTGAACAACAAATGACGCAGTAGTCCATGGGATAATAGGGCTTATAATAATATATTTGAGTAAAGAGGTGACCAGATAAGAACTGGAGTGGTTATTGTCATAGGTTTTCTCTGATATTATATTCTCCTCTCACCTTCCAAAATATGTTGTAAGTGTATAATTGCAGTATATGATGTGAAAGAATAGTCTGGAAATCTGCTTCAGTTTTCTACTTGCCAAGTAGACTCCATGGATGATAACAGTGTTTGCATAGTCACTATAAAAGTTTTATTCATCTCATAAGTATATATGGGCAGATAGCATATAAATGAAGAGAAGGAACCTCACTGCCATCTGATGGACACAGAATAAGCTAAATTATAACATACTTATAAATTTCATACAATAAGCAACAAGTAGGTATGTTTATAAACTATCATGAAAATATATAAATAAATATGTGACATGTAACAGTAGACAGTAACTCAGGCATCTAACTATGTAGCTTTTTTCCACCTGCAGTGCCTTTTCAAAATTTGCCTGAGGATGGTATGAAATCATAGTCTGTATCCATATACAATCAATGGGTAGCAGAAATTACATTTCTGAAATAACTTCAAAAAGGAATGAAGGATTCAGTTTTCATATCACCTAATACCTGCCACTGCATCTGACAACCTCCCGTCTTATAGTTACATCATGTTAATAACTGGGAAAAAGGACTATGTTTGCCTACCCATGTTTTAAGAGAAAAAAAAACCTGCAAAATATAGTCAGCAGCTTCATGTCTATAACCATGTCATGGCATAAAAGGTCCAGGAATTATGAGATAAAAAAACTTAACTTTGTTCACAGATCTTGCTATCATGCTAACGTGAAAGAGTTCAGAGCTGTCATCAATATTGCTGCACTTGATTCAATAGAGTCATGTACTACAAACATTTTTCCAGTGAGAAATGTCGACTACAGCAAATATTTTAAGCCAAACTGATTGAAAAACACACAGACGTTTCTAAAGGAGAATGGATGAGTGACTCAAACATATCATGTGTTCTACAGTGCAGTCAAGTTTCTGTAACTCGGTGTATCAAGGGAGCAGCAGTCATTTGAAATGAGTATTCACCTGTGTCAGCTATCAGACAACCACAAGACAAGGAGACCTTATCTACCATAGAATAAAACATCAAGAATGACACTCTGTCCAGTACATCCATCTAAGAATGCCAGCTAGTGGAAATAACCACTTGTATTTGTGATTGTTCATAATTTTCTAAATAACCTGTTATCTGGCAGGTATAAAAACCCACAAATCCAAGTGAAAAAAATCATCAAATAGTATCTTCATCAAACTTTCCAGACATACTTGGACTTTTCCATCAGTATGACATAATCATTTAGCCTTCCATGACTGGATGAAAAATCAAGATACCCAGTACTGAGTTAAAACCTGAAATTATTGGAGGACATCTGGTAAATTATTGTCAAAGTTTTCTGACTCAAAATATATAAAAATATACTCACAAACCATATTGATGTCAAATGACAAGCATTTTTATCACAACGTTTATTTTGACTGTGCTTTTGCAATGTTGTTTACTATTTCCAGTTAGTTGTCTATCTGTTCAATATTTACAAGTGTTCTTTCAAATTATGTCACTGTTTTCTACTTTAATCAACAAACTGCTTATTCAACAGAATTGTGTCTACTGGTCAAAGGTATAGTTTTGTATTTAATATGTTAAACTTTATTTCATATTTTTTTTTCATTTTGTTAGCTGAGTTATCTTTATGAATCAAATAACTATGTAACACTGACTTCTCTGATTTATTTCACATTTTTTAATTTATTTTACCAATTTGTTTGCTGGCTAATCCCATTGGATAAACCCAGGAGCACTCTCTGCTTAGGTGATATACTCAGAATCACACATTAGGCAGATGGGGATGGAAATCTAACCTTGCACTTAGGGCACAGGAAGCAGGTCGTTAATAGATCAGAACTTTAGTCCTCTGTCCTCACAGTCATATAAATGAAAGACCTTTCATTGACATGTTATTGATAGTTATAAAAAGTGACTTAATCAGTAATCAATATATTCCATTTTACTCATTGTCCATAAAGAAATTATATGGAAATTTTAAGTTTGTTGCTATTATTTAATTGTATTTTTACTATTAAATTATCACTAAACAAACAATAATCTATCTGTCTCTCTACCTATCTATTTATGTATCTATCTCTTGTCATTAACAAATCAGACATCAACATCAAATAGTTTTATAATCTTGTTCAATTACTGCCTTTATTGTTTTATTGTATTCTTAGCTTAGGTTATTTAGGCTGACACTACAAATCCCCAATGAGTTTATTTTCCTGTTCCTTAAGTGTCCTGCTACAAGTAATACCTGGAAATCTGGAGAAATGTTTTGCATATTAAATGTCTGGATACTGATGACTAGTGTAGAAGATTTATGCTAACTAGTTTCATATGTATCCAGTTAAGAGGCCTTTGAAATCTTTTTGCCTTTGGTAAATCTAATGCTCTTGTAGATTATCACATACATAAGTACTCGCCTCAGGACTGACACCATGAACTGGCATTTAGGAACTTAAATGAGTAGTAAGCTGTTCTTAAATCAGCATTATCTCCATTATTGTCAGAAAGTTTTTGTTCTTCTCTCATCTCATTAGTGGGTTCTCATCCAGATTCTAGAGAGCAGATTCTTTTTGCCTTTGGTAAATCTAATGCTCTTGTAGATTACCACATACATAAGTACTCGCCTCAGGACTGACACCATGAACTGGCATTTAGGAACTTAAATGAGTAGTAAGCTGTTCTTAAATCAGCATTATCTCCATTATTGTCAGAAAGTTTTTGTTCTTCTCTCATCTCATTAGTGGGTTCTCATCCAGATTATAATCCATTCCAACTCCACATTTACTCTGCTCCTGGTCATATTAATGCAGAATACAATGTTATATTTTCCACATATAGCTCTTACTACTCTCCCAGTCTGAAACACCCTGACATTTTCAATTTTAATTAACCATTGTTAAATGGGGCAGACTAAAAATCATGTCCTTACTTTCTGTGTTCTATAGACTCCTATGAGGTCATCTGTGCCTTGCCTTCTGAACTATTTCAAATTCTGCTCTCTGGAACCTCCATTTCTTCAACAAAAAAAAAAAAAAAAAAGAAAAGAAAAAAAGAAAATATCCTTGAATAATGCTCAGTCCAAAGACTTGGTTTTACACTAAAATATTGATATGTCTTGATTTTGGGATTAATTCATTAGCCATCACCTCCTTTACAGGGAAATGGGGATCACCTAAATATTAGGCAGTGTAAAGCCTTAGCAACAAACTTCAATTAGCTGAATGGACAGAATCACATCAATTCATCTCAGGAGTCACTGACTACACATTTTTAACTATGGCAGTCATTATCTCATCTTATTTGTCCCTATTCACTCTATGCTTTTATTTTCTATCCTTTCTCCAGCTTCTCCCAATTTTCCTCCTCTCTGACATAATGCATAAATTAACAGTATATCTGTAAATGCCTCATTAACTCTACCTCCTACCAGCATCTTTTGAACTATTAGCCCTCCTTCGATGGTTCTTCCTTTATGAAATTGTTGGCTAGACCAATAAAGGTAGACATACTGTTGGATAAATAATCATGTCTACCTTCTAATCCACAACTGAAACAGTGAGACACTTAGGGAATAAGGGGGGCAGATGTGTCGCTGTGAAGACTGAAAGTAGGAAGAACAGAGGTTTCACCTAATGATGCAGAAATGGTCATTTATGCAATCAGAGTCCTCAACTGAGGTGGCACTGATGTTTGGTCAGCTTTCTTTCGGCAATATTTTCACTTTACATACAGTACTGATTATGAAATGTAGCCTCTTAATTGTGTTGGATGCTCACACATTCTCAGATGGGTACCTTAGTGTTCACATTTGTAGCAGTAAAAGTGACTCTGTTGCTTATATATATGCAGATAAGAACTTGTCAGTGTCAGGCCTTCCTGGACACTGACAGAGCAACGGTTGGTAGGTTATTCCATACTGGCCCCACAGTTCTTCTGGAAGACATCAATGTCTGTGGAAAATGATGTTGCAATCTGGATGAGCATGACCAAAAGAGACAACCTGACATGTCTAAATCTGAATAGTAAATGTTTATTGGACTTTGTTGCTGGTCAAGAAAAGCCCATACTTAATACCTTGTTTAAACTCATTAATTTCAAAGTGTTTAAGCTAAATGTCAATAACAGACTTTGTAATTTTATCATCTATGGCCATATATGTTGAATACTTCCATCAAGAAAGGATATGAAAGGTCAATTAATCATCACTTCATGGTAAGGTGGGGCAAACAAGTGAGGTAGTACATGGACTAACCTGGGAAACTCAAACATGTAGAGAGGATTGCTTGAAACTCCTAGCAAGTTCTTCTGTACAGATCATTTGTAAGCTCTACCTCCAGAATAGTTTGCCCCATACTGCTAGGGGGACAGGGATATGCACTGCTAATAGTACAGTTCGGAAATGGTGATGGAGCTGGGTATTTTCAGGATTTCATGACTATATCTTTTTAATGTTACGAAGAAGATAAGGGTAGCACTTCTACATTGGCAAGTTGGGTGGTGACTATGTGTTTCCAGGGGGGAGATGAAGAGATGTTCTTGTTATAAACATTATCACATTTCTCAGCCTTCCTAGGAATGTCTATGTTATAGCTCTGGAAAGGATACTTTATATAATAGCTAAACCTTAGGTTCAGGATGGGTAATGCAAATTCCATTCTTATAGCGGAACATGTGTCAGTCAACTCATTGACCATGCACAGATACTGGAGGGGACATATGAGTTCATTATTATGGTTATCGTGTATTTTGTGTTCCTAAATTGGGCAGTAACAGTATATTATGAAATGTTTTGTGAGATGAACTGCAACAATATGAGGTTTAACAGTGGCTACTGTACACCATTTGCTTTTGGTATTTGTGGATCTGGAGTATTATTTACATTCTCTTTGTTGAGTATATTTATGAGGGTCCCTATTAGATCAACAAAAAATCAAAATCTCGAACGGCTGGCAATTCAAAAATGCCATTCTTCAAAATTGCTATTGTGAGATTGTGGTACAATGAAGATCAGAAAATGTGCCCTTTCCTCACTGTAGTGTGATCTCAGAGTTGGTATATATAATTAGAGGGGGTGTGGGGGTGCAGCCCCCCCCCACAATACCTATTTAGAAGAATGGAATTTTTGACTTTTAAACCATTTGATATTTTAAAGTTTCGTTGACATAATAGGGACCCTATTCATGACAGGTATTGAACTTTGCCAAAGCTAGGTCTTGTCTTCTCCACCCACTACTACACCCCAACCTCAAGATTTTCATGTGCAGCACATCAGGGATCATTCAAGATCTGATGAGTATCCAGGATGTTGCAATAAAAGATGCATCTTCACTGTATGAAAATGATAATATCCTCATGGTCATACATGACTGTGATCTCCAGCATGTCTGGTGTGGTTTACCACTGAGCTGGAATCACCTAAATTGAAAATTAGCACTTCTAAATCAGAGATCAAGGTTCTCACCTGGAAAGAGCTGTTTTGTTCTCTGTATAACAAAAGAGAACAGATACCCAAAGAGGGAGAGCTGGGTCATAGAGCAAGAATTTCTATTTACTGGACAGTTAATACCCAGATTCTCACCTGTGAAAACAGACCTTGGGTAGCAATTACAAGAATGATGTAATGGATGCAAGTGGCAGAACTTAGTGTCTTTACATGGTTGTTTTGCTCACATGTATTGTAACATGAGAAATTTGTCAATTGAGCATGATCTCATTGAAGAGTCATACAAATTAAAAGGAGTCATCTGAGGTTGTTTGATCATTTAATTATGATGTTCACTGGGGGTTTAACAAGGGAGGTGTACCAGGAATGGCCAATGTGAAAGAGCCAAAAGAAAACCCGGGACAGGATGGAGAGATTATATCTCTCAGATTGCTTAGGAATGCCTTGGAATCCTTCAGGATGAACTGGAGCCTGTCATCTGACATCAACAAATCTGGTTTGATGAGTGTACTAAATCTGTGACCCTCACCTAGATAAGAGGTAAAACTAGAGAGACAGAAGGATGGGTGTGGCATCTATGCCTATCTTGAAATTTTCATTGACTACCACTTCTCAAACAAAATGCTTCTTTGAACTAAATTTCCTCAAAGCGGAAGAAGGAACAGATACCGATATAGATGAGTATAATTCTCCACCACCTCCAAATTCATCACCTTCGATCTTCTGACAAAAATCTACTTGGCATCTATAAGTCTTACAAAAATTGAATCAAAGTCTGTACTCACACTATGTAGCAAAGGTCTCGAATAAGATACCTGCACCTATCAGGGCAATATATAATATTCTTTTAATTAAGCCACAACAAACACAATTCCTCTCTGATTCCTGGCTTTGCACATGCTGCTCTCATGTTTAATAATTTCAGCTCCTTCTCCTCTAATACCTATATACATCCAGTCTTTCCTTTTCCTTCTTTTTATTTCTGTTAGTCTTATTTCCCTTACTCAAAATCTTGCTTTTATCCTTTATTTCTTCTGTCTTCTGTATCTGCTCCACTTATCACCTCTAACAAATACTTATGTCTCACTCTCCCCGCCTCCTTATCAACTCTTTGAATGTTCCACTCTGGCATTTTCTTTGTGAGTGAGTAATAAACTTACACATTTACAACATGTCAACAAGTTTCAATTCTGTACGATATCGTATGTATCTTATTCTAATGATGGCATATGTATATTATTCTACTTGTCATATGTATTAGTATTTGTAGCAATCTATGTCTTTACCATATATTGTAATATATCAGTTTTCAACTATGCATGTGTATTTTTCTATTCTTTTATTTTTGATTTTTTTTCTCCCCAGGCCTCTGCTGCAAATGGATAAAATTATCCAGTCAAACATTCCCAGTAAACAAATGTCAATAAATAAAGAGACAGAAAAAAAGAAAATGAATAGTATATTACCTAGAATGGTCTAAATAGGATAGTGGATTCAGTTTTCCTGCTGCCAGATATTTCTGTTACTGTTATCTTTATTAAGAGTAGCATACTGCTGACAATCAGAACAATAGTGATCCTCCCTTAAATAAGCTTTATGTAGTTTCTGATAGCTGCACAAGTACTTGCTGATACCGTTTGTTTGCATTGTTATTAGAAGTATTGCACTTAATAAGACATACTGCTCTACTAATGTGAACTATAGCAGAATGTATACTTTTCCCTGCTAAAGAACAGAAGGCCTGCAATGAATCATGAACTACAGGAGCATAGAGAGGGGGCTGTTGACTTCAGGTTGCAAACAAGAATTAAGAAAGGTGCATGATGCACTCTATTTTTAAAGCCAGGATTCCTCTAAAGCCATTAATTGCAGACTCCAAGCATATTTGTCTACAAAAATAGATCAGATCAATCCATTTGTGTATGTCTTAATGTTTATTATTATTATTTCTTACATACATGACACTTATATGATGAAATGAGTATTTTTTCAAGTTCAGGTTTTGATTTTTGCTTATGTCCATGTTATCTAAGTTTGTGTTTTATATGTGATGTCATTCTCCTAATGCACCAATATGATGTCACACTTCAAGTTGTAAGGACATTTTAGACAAATTTTAACTCTGTCTTGAATTTTTTTCTTTTGTCTGTGTAACAATACACTCAAAAATACAGTATTGATAATATATTGAAAAGAAAGTTTTTTCAGGGCCAAAATTTCATTTCAGCAAATTAACAGAAAATAATCAAGGATAAGAAGTTGTCTTGTCAGGAGCCTTGGAGAGTTCAATATCATTTATAAAAACCAATAGCATAAGTAACAAGGTACACACACACACACACACACACACACACACACACACACACTATTTAACCATACCTTTGACTATGCTGGCTACAACTGCGAAAGCAAGACATAGTCACATGACATCCTGCATGAAATCAGCTTTTAGATACCTGAACACACACATACCGCATTACTCACCACATCCCGTCCCTTAAGCGTAATCAATACACATGTATTCTAATACAGACAACATTACAGACAAGGGAAAGATGGCAAACTTATGTCATTTCTTAAGCTGAATAAATAGGGTAAGGGATTCTAATCTGGTTATGTATTTTTTAATCTCTTGCAAATTTAGGCTTTTATCTACTGTACAGAAAAACTGTTATTGTTTGTGCATCAAAGTTTGAATTCCTAAATACAGTTTAAATCACCTCAGATTTAATTTATGAATTTAGGAGCTGTACCAGAACACAACACTTATCAGTGGACCTTATCAGTGGATGTCACGCATTCATCTTCTATGGATATGTTATATATATATGCATTTTAAGAAAAATGTTGTCTTTTTGGTTAAACCTAAACAATTGTGACTTATGGTGTACCAGCATGAAGTTGTACTTCACCGGACAGCTGATAATAACATATAGGCATGTCTGTCCTGATGTCCATATATAGAAATAAATAAAACGTGACTATCTAGCTAGAGATAAGCCATGTAAACATTTAAAAATTAACCCCAGTAGTACAGCAGCATATGTCTGTCTGTTTCTTACAGTTAAAATAATAAATTAGAATAAAATACAATGAAGACAAACCAATTATTTCAGAAAACTACAAGCATCACAAGTGGGTCATCTGAACTATTTTTTGGTAAACAATAGATTACTTATGTGGTAATAAATTCTTCCCGAGCTGTTTTGCTTCTATTCCAATGTATCTAACTCTCCACCAGTCAAATACAAGAAAACCTCATTGTTTCATTCTCCCTCTTAAGCTTCTCAGATGCACTAATACATACCCCAGACCCAAACGTCCGTACTCTTATTAACAAGCCACTATTTGGCTTTAAAATAAGTTTAAAATAAGGGCAATCCGTTTCCTCTTTTACAACGGTTGTTTATTTCAGTTCTGTTTTGTTAATAAGTGAATAAACAGTAGTTTTTTATATATTTGGCAGTCGTTTTTGGAGTCATCAGACATCAGTATTTTGGTAATTGGACAGCCTTTATTGTGTCAGAGCAACGTTGAATTTTAAAATAAGTTTCAGTAAAACTGTGTGAGAACATCTAAAAATCAGGCCTGCCCATATAACCATCACTTTCGTATTCCTCACACTGAAATACATCAGGTCTGTGTACAGTGCCTTCACAAACCTCTAAATCTCTTCAACAGTCACTTAATACAGAGTCCCTCCCTTGTATTTTCAAATATTGCCTCATTATATATATATCCACCAAAAGTCAAACACCCATCAACACCTAATGACTTTAGGCCCACTGCCAACATTTATTTTCTGGACAAAATATTAGAAAGGATTATCTAGAAACAGATTCTTCACTTTATGTAAACTTAGGATATTCTCACTGAAAAACAGCATGAATTATTGCCCAAGTACACTAATATAACTGCCACCTATTCACTTATTGGACAAATTATCTCAATGTCTATTCACAGGTGCAATCTTTCTGTGGTTAAAATAAATGCTATTGATAATTTAAATCATAGCATTCATCTCCAGACTGAAATATTGTGGCATTTCAGAAAATATCTGTTGCAGGAGGGGCGTGGCCAAGATGCTGACTAACAGCAGTTTTCATCAGCTCTGCTATAACATTTCATTCTTGACAGGAAATTTCATTTTTTAATTATTCCTTCCAGTTTTTTTTTTCAACAAATATTATTAAGGAATAACATCTAGAGAAGGAATATCCAAGAAAGAAATATTTAACTTTAAAATTTCCTGTCAAAATACCAATTGGAAGGTATATATCTTCATTGTCAAAATGAGCCACAAAAAAAGAACCTCTCCGGCTTCTTCACTAAAGAAGCATATACAGTTTGGCCTTAGCAATCTACAAGAACTTTCTCTCAAGATGGATAAAATCGACAATAAAATTGAGAACTTCAAGGAAAATACTTCAAGGCAAATGGAACAATTACAAGAATCAATAAACCAACAAATAACTCAGATCTCGGGGACAGAGAATGCTCTGAATGACTTTGAAGGAAGACTAACAGAAGATGAACATAACTTATTATATTCTTATTGAAACAAAACACCTTGTTGCTGGAAAAGATAGATGACTTAGAGAACAGATCACGAAGAAATATCATTAGAATTTTTGGATTACCTGAAGGCATTGAGAATGACAACATGACAAACTTCTTAACAACCTGGATCCCTAAAACCCTTGAGCTTCCAGAAGGTATGTCTTTTGGCTTTGAACAAGCCCATAGATCTCTCTCTCTAAAACAGCACTTCTTTCAAAAAAAAAGGCAAATCCAAGATCTACAATTGTAAGATTCTTCTCTACCCAGGATAAAGATCTGATCCTAAAGACAGCATGGACTAAGTCTCCTATAAAAATCTAAGGCCATACCATAAGGTTTGACAATGATTTCTTATCTGCAGTGGTGTCCAGAAAGAAAACCTTTCTACCTTTAACAAGAGAACTCAAAAAACATCAAATCCAAGTACATTTGCTCTTCCCAGCCAGACTGAAAATATTTCTTACAGATGAAACAAAAATATTTGAAGACATGGAAAATGCTATAGCATAGCCACGACGGTGATGTACTTTGAGTGAGTGAGTGAATCCCTTAGTTACTGAATACAAGTGACAATCAAGTATGTGCGATCTTTAAATCAGAAATATCTCTGGTTTCCATGGTAACCTCTACACAACATATCCTTTCAGTACGAACAAACAATTGACATTTAATAAAGTAAAAAACACGTAAATGTTTAAGCAAAGCACATAATGAGGCAAGTTATTGAAATGCAAATGTTTAGCTTCAGCAACTTTTAAAAGTAAAATTTAAACACATTATATTAAAGGGGAATGGTCAGGGCATGAAAGTAAAAGACCAGAATAGTGAAGTCAGAACACTTTTTACATGACCCGTCCAATTCCCTGCAATGTGAAGGAAAGTGTAATACTTATAGAGCTACATCTGTCTTTAAAATCTTTTATAACACATAAGAATTGTTTCAATAAGTACCACTCTGACTAAGATGTCATATCTTCTTGAAAACCAGATTTAGAAATGTGTAACAACATATTATTATGAGACTAATTTGTTAAATATTACAGTAAAATTAAATAAATGCTGTATTAGACAAACTGGAAAATGGCACTTTCTGAGTTGATATACAAACACTGTAATATTAATATAAATATATCAGGAAACATCAGATTCTATTCTCCTAAAAATGAATTTGGATGCATTTGTATTATAAATGGCATATTAAGGCTCTTTCAAGTCGGATTCCACCAAACAGATCCATTATCACTAAGTCAATGCAATAAAGAAGAAAAAGTGATATTGTGACCTTCTTTATCAGTACATGACTTTATAAACCAATCAAAATGAAGTGGGTAAAGTTAATGCATGATGTTATAATAGAAATATTCACTAGACATTGTAACTTTAATCCAGCATTTATGTTACTTAATTAGATTTTGATTATCTTGACCTCACAAAATTAAATAGATAAGCAGTTAAAAAGCTAAAATGAAGTCAAGATAAAAACATCTTGTTATTATTAGAAAAAGGAATGACTTATGACATTGCTCTCCATAGCAAATCTCCCTACTAATTAAAATGAACATCATAATTAAGACAATTGTTTATAGAGAGAAGAACTAACAAAAAAATAGCAGAATTCAACAGGCACTTAATTCTAATCAAAAAGCAGATAATACAAATCAAAAGAATTATAATTTAAAGACCTCTACAAGTTAAAGTAGACTAAGTACATAAAAATGTATTCTAGTCAACCCTGCTATGGAACAGTTATAGTAACCTTGGATATTTCTCTAGAAATCTTAATAGTTATTTTTGAAAGGAAGACAATTTTTACAGAAAATAACACAGAATTGTGTATTTGACAATATTAATTGTACTCAAGTAGGATTATCATACTGTTATATTTAAACTGCATTCATTTAATGAATTATTAAATATGGTATATGTTCACTCTTTACACTACTTAGAACAAAAGTTATATGAGTGAATTAAGTGTCATAATTCTATAAATGTAAGACAAGAATTGATATGAAACTTAAGAGGATGCAACAACATACATAATGAGTATTATGTTAAATATGACATCAACACTTAATTCATACTCACTCCAACTGATGATATCTCACTGATAATATTTCAGATGAATATTTGATTATACATTAATGTCTTGATATAATATAAGAAGTGTTAGGCTAACATTGATGTTTAAAGCATTTATGTGTAGTTAGAACTCATTCCACTTTTATTTAGAATATTATAACCTGTTAATTCTCAAGTGTTATGAATTAGTTGTGATTTTAGAAAATTTCCCCATAAGCAACAATAAAAAAGATAGAATTGGATTGTGAAGACAGAAACGAAGAAATAAAGCAGGGAAAGAGTAAGAATTCATGATGTATAAGTTTAATAGTGATGATTTTAATTCTAACAATCTGAATGAAAACCTGAATCAACAAAAAACACATATATTAATTATATCAAATGGTGATATCAATGTTTTCTTTCTTTTTTCCTTTTTTTCATGTATATACTTTATTAACAAATGTTAATAGGATGAGGTAAATTACTTATATCCTTCACACATTAATAAGCTATTATATGACCTAGAAAGGACTTGTTGATATATTCTGTTAACCTACAAATCAAATAACAGGAATAACCATAGAATATGTAGCAGGCTGATGGTTAGCTCTACTTTACTTACTATTTAATGGAAAGTAATGATTGGATAGTAGTACTATCTAAGCAGGGAGTTTTAGACTCCAAGTGGGTGGGGAAAGTTAGAGGAATGTTCTTTTTGAATGTAATAAGATTCAGTTTAAAGTTCAGGGTGTCTATAATAATCCTTTATATAATTTTATATAATTTCTGTGTATATAAATCTAGTCAAATCTCATATATCCAACGACAAGATACCAATACATAGAGGAATGAATAAAATGTTATATACAGTAAGAACCTTACAGAAAACCATAATTCTATTGATGCAATACAATGACATGTTTAAATTGTTTATCATTAAATGTTAATGGATTAAATAATGGATGTAAAAGAGGGAATTTATTCAGATATTTAAGACCACTTTATTCACAGGTTATTTTTTTTACAAGAGACACACTTGTTGCAATCTGATATTAATAGACTTAATCCCAGATTGCATACTGTACTGTCAAGCTCACATCACAAACAAAAAAGAAGGGGAGTAACAATACTATGAAAAAACACCATCCCAGTCCCTAAAATAATCAATACCTACAAGGATGATAAAGGATTAATGTGTTCAGTTACAATGGAACTAATAAGAAATATTATACATTCATAAAACTATATTGGATTTCTGGGATAGAAGTAAAAACAGTAAAGAAATAAATGAACAAATTATACATAACTCAAAAGGAAGTCTTATAATTGCAGGAGATTTCAATTGCATAACAAAAGAGGAAGATTCAAACGCCACAAAAAAGGAAACTCTCTCCACCGGCTAAAGAACTTAAAAAATGCATAGATCTAATACAACTTATAGACATTCAAGAGTATGCAGACCGAAATTCATTATTCTTTCCACATTATTCACACGGGTATGGAACACAAGCAAGAATTGATAGAATATATGTATCTATAGATTTTAAAAAATAGTTTAGATAAGGTAAAAACTATAACTCATCCTCTTTCTGACTATAATGTAATAACCTGTCAAACTATACTAAAACAAAGCTTTAGAAACCAACTAAGACGTATACCAGCATATATAACTAATTTAAAAGAATTTAAGGAATTTTCTACAAAAAGAGATTGAAATTTATATATCTTCTAATAATAATCAAGATACCTCTAAGATATACATTTGGGATGTTTTCAAAGCATATATTTATGGTAGGAGTATATATTGGTATGTTTTTAAGAAAAAGCTATGAGATAAAGAGCTCATAGAACTTCAAGAGAAAATAGATAAACTACAACTACACAATCAAAACACAAATCCTGATATATTAAAACAGATAAATGAACTGAAAAGTAAGTATTTAGAGATTCTAAATAATAAAACAAAGATACATTGAGAGAATAAAAATCATATACCATTCAGTTAATCCAAAATATATCCATAAGTCAGCAATGAGAACTAAAATATATAATAAGTCTAAGTCTAATTTGTAAAATACCATACATACTCATGAAGCATTAAGGTTATTATTCCTAAACTTGAATATGCCTTAATTTCTGTAACTCAAAATTCCTCATTAAATACATTGATTAACAAATAAACTGAAAGTCACATTATATGCTTTATTCATATCTAACAGTCACAGGAACACCATTGCATAGCTATTCAAATAAATAACTCCCAGGACCACAAACACCTACCTTCTGCCTAAGCATATTGTTATACAAACTTCTCAGTGAATCACAATGTCCCCTTAAAATGCATAGTCATGCTACCCACTTGTAACTACTCTGTCCAAAACCAAGACGTCTTACAGCTAATTAGAACACCCGATTATCTTTCAGTCAGTGAGGAAACACTTTTCATAAAGATCCCAGCTACTTAGGGTTCTTTTCCTGATTACATTAGAAACATAGATAGCCTTACTCTGTACTGCAACCAACTCCAACATTACTTAAATAATCAAATCTAATGTTTTTATTTTAATGATAATGACTCCATCCAGTCCTGTCTGTTTGTTTTAGGAATCCAGTTAATGTGTATTACTTCTGAGCTTTTGGAACTTTGGGTGTAACTCTCATAACTGACAATATTGTGTAATTATTATTTTATGTGACGCACATGCGTACTTGTTTTTAATTTCTCCTAACTTCACATTGTACTATTTTACTTTACATATGCATCTTTGCCTGTTAGCCCAGTTTGTAATTTGGAAGGACCAGCTCACCTATACAATTAAACTTAAATAAAGTTTATTTTTGTCATTTTTTTTGTTTTTGTAATTATATTCACAATTTTGCTTCTTTTTCAGTATATATTTGAATGAGAGCATATATTTAAGCACACCTGTATTTGATTCAAAACTATTATTGTTGTTAGTGTGTTTATGAAAGAAGCTTCTTAAACTGAATAAACATTTGTAAAAATAAATATAACTGTGCTATAACTCAGTATTCGCTGCCATAGTGTATAACATAAACATTCCACATAGTTGTTTGTTTAAATAACTACCATATATACATAGATCAGAGTCGCTATGAAATGAGGTCTTGGACATGGATGGCTTAAAATACACATCTGGTAGACGGTCATAGTGGAGACGGGTATAATCATCTGGGATCAGCAGCAACGCAGTCTATCACAAAATGTGTGAACCACAGTCTGCAAAAACCTCAATATGCAGATTCTGTGACACTTCCTAGTTCAAACGGTCTCTAAGTGATAATTTTACTGTCACTTCAAAAATCTGTAAAACAAAAAATGTGCAGGCGCTTTCTGCTTCTAGGAAGGTGTAGAAAATTTCTGCTCTGAACAATGTAGAACCTTAGTGTATTGGAGATTCCCCATGGTAACTTATTCCATTTACTCTGCATGCTCTTTATTTGTGGTCTTAATGTGAACTCCGTCTTTCAGTGTGGTTTCCTCCCACATTCCAAAGACATGCATCTGGAGCATTTCTCCCCGGGCCTCCGCTGAAAACAGGCTCTGTGGAACCTAGTCGGACTTTCCCGGTCAACAAATGATAAATAAAAATAAAAAAATAAATAAATGTGCTGGAAGTCCCACAGAAAAAAAATGCTGAACCAGTGGCAGAAAATCTACTTATCATTATCTGTCAAAAGTATGATGGGGACACCATGTTATGAGAAATAAACATAGCTATTGTTATGATAGGTTGTGCAACCTGTTGAAAGATAAGAAGATTGTGGGTTCTATTCCCACCTCAGTTGCTTGAACTTATTTTTCCAGTAGTAATGCTGCAGTGAAGTATAAAAAGGGGGGACTGCACTCCTAGGCATGTCATCCTTTGAATAAGTAGTTAAACTGAGATCTCATCTGCCTGATTGATGGTAGCTCAGGTGGCTGTAACGAATACCACTGCAGACTGCATTTATAGAAAAGACAACAGGAAATCTCCTTGGGTTCCTGGATAACTTTCCCCCACAAAATATGAGTATCATCTTTGATTTCCCTAAAAAGAAGCAACTATGTGGACATCCTACAAAAGGGCCTCACTGAGACAGATGCCTGGTATCAAAGCCATGGCCTCAAGGTCAATGCCAAAAAGTGCATTGTCATCCCCTTTGGTAAAACCTCTGTACCCATGAAGTACAACATAGGCGGTAGTATACTTAACATCGAAAGTGTGATAAGAGACCCTGGGACACAGGTGGACAGTAGTCTCTCCTTTGATAATCACATCGCCACAGTAGTTAGGAAATCCTTCTATGTGGCACACCTCATCGCAAAAGGTTTCTCATCCAGAACAAAAGAGGTCATTGTTCCCCTCTACTCATCACTCATTAGACCCATTATAGAGTACAACACCCTTTTGGTATGTACCTCACAAGACATCTACAACAACTGGAAAGGCTGCAGAAATACCTCACAAAGAGGATTACCGGCCTCAAACAGATGCTCTATGCAGACCGTCTCATAAAACTCCAGCTTTACTCCATTGCATATCGCCTACTCAGAGGTGATCTCTGCCTAACATACAAAGCTATGTCAAACCCAGAGCTGTTGGACATGTTCCACTTAAATAAATCCCAATCCCTCCGAGCTACACGCTCTAGGGACCTAAACCTTGTCATCACAATAAACAGAACATGCCGGAGGGATATATTCCTGTCCCAGAAACTTCCCATACTCTGGAATAAACTACCTATCTATATCAAACAAAGCTCCTCATTAGCACTCTTCAAGAAAAATCTTGATGATTGGATGGGAAATAGGAAATTCACCCCGGGGATCACATCTGTGGCACTGCTCAACAGTGGCACAGGAAAATAATTTTCTTGGGTGGCAAAAGCCATGGTACCTTTTTGGCTGGGCTTGTATAGGCCCTAGGGCCGATAGCCTAGTACCTACCTATGAATCTATGAACTAACATGACTAATAAATTATAAATGTAATATATAAATAATAATAGAGTGAGATGAAGTGACTTTCAATTTAATAACCCCAAAATATGTGGCAGACTGTTAAATGAAAATAAGACACTTATCCTGTCTATACTTAAAAAAAAAAAACAGATCTGAATCAATGCTATCCCAAGGAATCACTATCTTTAAAGTTGATTTTATGATACTTTTTTGCAAGTTTGACAGTTCATTTGCATTCATTTAGTATCTTTGAACATATTTTGCCAAAATAAGACATCACATTCCCTTTCTTTACAGTGGACAATTTTCTTTAAAGTTTTATGTAGCTGATTTGGAACAATCATTCTCTTAGATTTTAATCAAAAAACTTGTGATTTGTGAACTTCATCATGATAGGTATAGTAGTCTAGAATCAACAGTGCAACTTTTCTTGTCATCTGGACATCCAGTCAAAGTTCATATTCTCAATAACTGTAACTTCATATAATTTTTAGTATGATTCAGAAACTCTTGATAATTTTCTATTTAACTATGTCAGACTTACACATATCCACCACACCTAAAAAAGTCCTGATTGTGCTTTGTAATACCACATTACAGAACATTGTTGTCTGTGATTGAGGTTTCACTTTTCATATTGTACGAATGTGCAAATAAATATCTCTATGGCCATGCAGATTATTGCTTCTAAAACTGTGTAAATCAGTCTTTTAGACATGACTAAGCCAATCACTGTCTCTGCAACTATGCAAATAACTGCCCTTGTGACTCTCTGAGTTACTATCTCTGACTGCCCTACACCCTCTAGTGCATTACTCCAGTGCTTGTAGCTAGAAAAGTTACTGAATTATGCACACTTATTCACATCTAGTCTTATTAATGCATTAGATCATCAAATTGATGCAACTCAAAACATAAAATTAAATTCTTTATTCTTGAATGCAAAACACAACATAACATGACCCACTGGCTTAGGTTTCTAACCAGAATAAGTCAGTGGTGAATCATTAGACACACAGAGGGAACATTTCAAGCCAAATTGATTATATGAACAGCCAGTAATGATTTTACTCTTAGCTCCAATATCTAACTTAAATATGATAAAGGTATCAATTATGCCCCATATTTTGCAGACAATTTGCTTGCATTCATAGCACCCAAATCAACAGCACTTACATATTCTTCTTTGCAATACAATGGTCAACTTGGGTAATAGTTAAATTGTTGTTGCTTTGTCATTTTTTTCTGCTTGCAAAAGAGCGGTTTTATCCTTCCTTCTTGACTTACATATTTGTGAAAAATGATTACCTTGATCACATTTTCAGGACTCTCTGTTAAGAGCTGGAAATGGATTTTTGATAATCACAGCTAGGACAAGATGACTTGTGTTCAGCTGTGCACATTTCATTTCTAAGCATGTCATCAGTCTCATATATTACTGAAGTTCTCTTTTGCAGCCATACTACTAGTCAAAATTTTCAAAATAAGCTTCGCAGTCACATTTTATCTATTGTTAACAGGTTTTATTTTTATTTTACAAGCACAAAAATTTTCATCAGGCTATATTATTTGAGCATTGCTTAACTTTTCTATGCCACCCTATACACAGTCACAGCTTTGCCAATGTTAATGTCAAATCCATTTTGCACAAAGGCTTACTTTCACTCTGTTGTCTTTTAAGTTCATAAGCTACTGATCTGTTAGAATCTTAAGAAACCTCGTCTTATAGTCCCATGATAGTTTTTAGTCCTTATATTTTGCAAGCCAATAATCCAGAATAAAGGTAGAACAAAGAAAATGGGCCATTTATTTGCTGCTCCTCTTCATAAGGGACACGTGTGCTAAATTAGGGGTGAATTGCTGTTTCACATACATTCATCCAAATTACATTTGAATAGCGTTAGAGTGGTACTTTGCTTTATGTGGAATGGTAGATGGTTCTACAGAGGAAGTATTCTCTGCGATTCATACCTCTCCTTCCAACATGCTCTATTTATGTTGCAAAAAAAATTGAGATATCTTGAGCAGGTGTTCATGCTACCATTGTACTTGTGAATGTGTAAATAGGTCTGACAGGATACAGTCTGTTGAGAAGCCATATGCAAGGCAAAGGGCACATCTTAGTAGCCTGTATAATACTGGGTAAAGCGACAAGGCTTTAAGATGATCTGGATAGTTTTTATGATTTATGCCCTTAATTATATTTACTGTGGTTGCTACAGTTGTGTCTGGTTCATATCAAATGGGTCATTACATCCAATGAGCGGCCTGATGAGAGATGCATACAGTGGAATGATTAAATTCCTGGACTTGGATGCCATACCTTTAGATGTTAGTTGTGTGATGAAAAAGACTTTCCACATAATAGTGGATATGCCCGGGGTCACTTCACTCCCCTACCCTACCTCCAGCCCCAGGTCCCTGACCTTTATACCTAACTAGCCACTCTCCCAAAGCCACAATCTCACTTCAACCTCACTTCCAATAAATCATGCCATTTTTCATTCTGTTCTACTTACACCATCATACACATATTGTACAGTCTCTGCATACTAAGACCTGCAACACAATCTCCTTACACCAATCACACTCTTCAAAATATCAGAGAGACAAAAACTCTTACTCACTCCTGTAAGGACACCTAACAACAATTCCCTTCAATACACTATCATTCTATAAGAACAAAATGTCGCCCCTAACCTATATAATAATAATAAGCCTCACTGTTACAACACACTTAACCTTCTACCATTATACTGACAGCACACACTTCCAATATACATCTCCAACCTCTCCAACCCATACACAAAAGAAACCAACCTTAATGCCAATATCATCCTCTATCTATAACATCTCATACCTCAACCTTGCCACATTCAAAGTACCCCAATACCAACTAAACAACTGCTTTGCCTCAAAATATTACACATCCATATCAAATAGTTAAAAAATTTCATCCAGATAGCATACCGAATCATACTTCGCAGAGATGTGCACTCAAATCCTGGCCATTCATCCAATACAAATAAATTCCTAAACTCTGGAAGAAAACCCACTAACCTCCTTATACTCAACACAAACATAAGAAGCCTACTGAACAAAATACCAGAACTACATGCTACCCTAGTCCTCTACTCCCCTGACATAGTCCTTCTTAATGAGACCCGGTTAAGCCAGAAAACAATAACAATGAATTTGCTCTACCTGGCTACAACGTACTTAGACAAGACAGGATATCTAAAAGAGGAGGTGGTATAGATGTTCTATTCAAAAATAACCTGACCGTTAAACTGTTAATCAATGACCAACCCAAATTCAGTAATACAGAAATTATCTCCACAAAACTAAAAATTAATTCTAAAAAAACACATATATTTAATTGGTACGTACATACCCCCAGCAAAAACATTAATACTGTAAAATCCATTTAAGACTGGGCATCCCACAGGCTTCCCCAATAAACAATCATACTGGATGACATCAATATCGACTGGTTCTCCTGTGACTCACTCCAACCCGCTAACCACATCAATCTACATGGCTTTGCTCAATTAATTAATACCTCAAAACGAGTAGAAAAAAATCTTAAAAAAGGAGTCCATCCTAGATCATATCCTCACCAATAGACCACATAAATCATAACTCTCAGGCTCTCTCCCAGACACCCTCAGTGACCACCTACCCACCTATGTAATTAGATAGCAAGTAAATCCATTAAAATCCTCCAACCTCCAGCAAATCCGATATACAAAGAATTTCAAAACCCAAGAGTTCATATCTGCACTTAATCAGTGCAACTGGAGACCACTATCATTTCTCCCCCTAGATGGTGCTGTAGACAACTTCAACAACACTTTCCTTAACATTCTAAGCCAGCTAGTCCCTATCAGAACTGGATAACCAGAGATACCCATCTACTTCTTAAACAAAGAGACAAAGCCTGGGACTCATTGCATCAAAATAAAACTCAAAATAATAGGCATACAAGGAACTAAGAAATAAAGCCAAAAAACAAATTAGGACAGACAAAAGGAACCAGCATATAGAAATCCAATCCAAACCCAAGAATAATCCACAAAAATTCTGGGCTGCCATTAATAAAATCTTACAACCAGGTAAGACCAGCACTCCACCTCCTAATATTGACACCACGACCAATAATATTGCCACCCAATTTGAATGAATACTTCTCCAAATCCATCCTTGCCCTCACCAATAATAATTCTCTCACTTCAGATCCTAACCTATCTTCAGTACCTGAAGACCAAAACCACTTCTCCTTACAACCTGCCCCAACTAGCACTATATATAAATATCTGAATAGACTTAAACCCACAACCCAGGCCGCTGATAAATTACTTGCAGAATATGTAATAATTGCAACCAAGGCCATCTCCTACTCAGTATCTATACTTATTAATCGCTTATCAAAACAACACATTCCTTCTCTGTGTAAAATTTCATATATTATACCACTCCACAAAGGAGGCAACTCTGTGGATTTATCAAACTACTATCCAATTGCTATTCTATCCACCTTATCTAAAATCCATGAAAAATGTATACACTCCCAAATAATGCACTATCTCCTCACTAATAATCTCCTAATCCACACCCAGCAAGGATTCGGCCCCAATCACAGTACTACCACAGCCATTATTAGCTTTACCAACACAGTTAATCAACAATGAAATAATGGTAACCAAGTATCCACTGTATTCCTATATCTCTCCAAAGCCTTTGATACTGTCTCCCATCCCAAGCTTCTCTCTGCTCTTGCTGATCTTAATCTAAGCCACTCCTGGTTTCAAGACTATCTATCCAACCGCCGACAAGCAGTAAAATTGCTAAATACCTTTTCTCCCCTCCTACTTATCACCTGAGGTTCCCCCCAGTGATCCATCCTTGGACCTCTTCTCTTCAACATATTCACCAACCAACTCTACAAAGCTACCCAACATACCACTCTAGTCCAGTATGTGGGTGACTACATTCGAACCTGCTCTGCCCTAACACTCCCTCAACTCTAGGAATTAACACAAGAATCCTTTACTGCTGTTGAAACCCGGTTAGCCAACTCTCAACTAATACTTAACCCCAAAAAAGCACAGCTAATGACATTCTATCTCACTAGAGCCTTAGACCCCCTACCCCCCATTCACAATATTGTCTTTTAATAACACCCCTATCACACCTGTTCAACACACCAAACTACTAGGAGTTATAGATCACAGCATGAAATTCGACACACACATTTCTCAAGCTATAAAAAACAGTCCATAAAAAACTCAGAACCCTATACAGATGTAAAAAGTACCTCACTAACAGCAGTAAAGCTACCATCACAAGAACACACCCACTATCCTCTCTTCTCTATGCCTCCCCCTACTCATCAACCTAAACAAATCAGACTTAAACAAACTAATTACTTGCTGCAATAATATAGCTAAGTTTGCTACTGACTCACCCATAAGGACACATCACTGTCTAGCAATCAAGACACTGTCCTGGCTAGAATTACACAACCTTCTCACATGTAACCAATTTACTATAGCCCACCAAATTTTGTATTATTCTGGTAGAGTATCTGCACTTCAAGGCCTACTTAATATCTACTCTGACACCTGTTTAAGATCCACCAAAGAAACCCTGGCTGACATAGCCAAAAGCAGCAATAACTCTGGGAACTCCCTATATTCCACTATTGTTTGCAAAGATATGGAATTCCATACCCGTAGATATAAGAGCCACAAAAAACAAAAATGCTTTTAGTCTCAGAAAACTCCTCTGGTCCCATTTAAACAGTTCTCTGTTATATAACTGTTCCAACCCTGGGTAGCTTCCCTTAAAAGATCAATACCTAATCTGAATCTTCTAAGAAAACTTTCAATAACTACTATCTATGTTTTGTCCAAAAATATGTAATTACTGCATTAACCATTTTGAATATAACCATATGACTGTATAATTGTTCCAACAACTGTATTGTTTATGGTAATACAATGTGTATTTATTTTATGCTCCCTGATTTATCTACCTTCTTGGATCTGTACTGTACTCTATTAGTTTGTGAATTGAATTTAGTGTATGAATCTCTGTGGAGCTTTGGGAATTGTATTTACTGTGCTAATCTCTGTGGAGCTTTTCTCCCTGGGATTCTGTTGAAAATGGGATTCACACCCAATCAGATTCTCCCGGGAAACAAATGTAAAATAAATAAAATAAAATAAATAAATATGATGATCAAAGGGTAGTTCATTGTTGACATAGATTCCCAGATCTCAGACTATGGGATGAACCTTCAGGGGTGTGTTGAGATTGTTTTAGTTACAAGTGAAGCCATGTTTGCTGAGGGATATGATTATACATTTCTTGACATGCAGTTTTAGGTCATGGTTTTGATACCAGCTATTAGTTTGGGAAAGGCCATCTTGGTGGATTTTAATGTCATCTGGGGAATTTATGACAGCATCAAATTTACAGTTGTCTGCAAATTTGGTCAGCCACAAACTCTTAACTTTTGCTTTGACCTCCAGAAAGTAACTACCAATGAGGAGTGGTCAAAGGGCAGAGCCCAGGGTTAACCACTAATGACAAGGTCCTTTGTAGGAAGCAGAACTGCCCACCCTAAATTCCTGGGTTCTATGTGTCAGTTAGTTTACTACCCAATGAGTTACACAGGGATTTGCATTTACCTCAGAGAGTTTATCTATATTACCTTAGTGTGGGATGGTGCTGAATGCCCTTATGAGGTCTAGGTATGCAGAGTGTGTGTACTGACTTGCCGTGCTTAATTGACATAACATAGTCGAATAAGTTGATCAGGTTAAGTAGGCAGGATCTGGCCTGACAAATCTGAACTTGTTTGGGTCAAGAGTTTGCAGGTTACATATGTCCTTATTTGTTAATTCCGTATCAATCTTTTCCATAGCCTTACGGATGAGGCTGGTCAGGTTTACAGCTGTATAATTTTCTGGTTCCATTGATGCCCCACCTTTGGGGATGGCTGTTGTTGTCCTCCATTTATCCAGCACAAAGTCTGTTGGAGACTGACATTGAATAATCTCTTTAGGGGGTCTGACAAGTCATGTTTCAGTCTAACCAGTAGGTAGCCCTGTATGTTATCTGGCACCATAGAAGTAGTGCTCTTGGCCTTGGATAGTGCCATGGAGACCGGTTCTTAGGTGATTTGAGGGGGTGCGGATTCAGTTATGTGATTTTGGAATGTAGGCAGGGAGAGGGAGGTGAAGTTTAAACTAAATTTGTCTGCTTGCATATTGGCTATGTCCTCTTGGTCCAAATATATGCTATCCATTACTATTAGCTCTACGCAGTACTGGGTATTGTTTTTCAGATTTCTTACAT
Source organism: Protopterus annectens (assembly GCF_019279795.1). NCBI lineage: Eukaryota > Metazoa > Chordata > Ceratodontiformes > Protopteridae > Protopterus > Protopterus annectens. The sequence continues at coordinate 516,483,899 of NC_056732.1, forward strand.
AGACAGAGAATGCCTTGTGGTTATCCTTTACCTCAGTGGCTATTTTTACCTCATATCTGGCTTAAGTAGATTTTTCTTAGGATCTGGAGTTCCTTGTTAAGTTCAGTAAGTGTTTTATCGGCATCCTGAGAGTAAAAATTATTTTTGCATCCAATGAGTTTTTTTTTTTCTTTTATTATACAGCCTGTTTATGTTAGGGTTCCATGATATTATAATTTTCAAATTTTTGACTGCATTTACATCTGAGGGAGACAGATGCATCTGTGCAGCTATTTACATATGCATAGAAGGCAGTAAAGGATTCTGCATAAGCAGTGAGATTATCAAGATGGAAGGAGCTTTTGAATTTAATAAGGTCATCACATTTTTGTAGATTAGTCTTAGCATAATTTCTAAATACAGAGTTGCGGCAGATGCTTCCGGCTTCAGTTTTAAAGTGAATGTGGCTGATATGTAGTGACCAGGAAGGAAGATACAATTGGTGCAAGGCAAAGAAACCCCATACTGGTAAGGATCAGTTCCAGGATTTTACTGTCCTTGTTTGGAATGCAGACTAACAGGTCCAGAGAGTTTGCAATGGGGGGAGTCCAGAAATTTCCAGACATACTATTTCAGGATATGCCTCCCAGTTAATGAAGGGGTAGCTGAAGTCTACTAGGAAAGCGGTGTTTGCTTACTGCATAGGACATTCATAATGGTTAGGTAGGTAGGTTGGTAGGTAGGCAGAATGGGCTGAAGTGGACATGAGTGGGTCTTATAGTTAGCTATGATATAATATGGGGTTTCATTAATAGTAAGTTTGATGTGGAGGAGTTCTGGGTCATTATCTTGTCTAATGAGTCTGGAGGTGATTTTTTTAACAATATGAATACATTACTACAAGCAGCGGTGATGCAGCAGTAGCATTGTTGCCTCACAACACGAGGTTTTACCATTCGATTCTTGGCTGGACCACCTTCTGTGTGAAGTCTGCATGTCCTCCCCGTGGTCGAGTGGCATTCGATAGACATGTGTAGAATGGGCATGCCTTCGTTGAAGGTTGGGTGTTGAGCTGGCACCTCGGCACCTGTAAATAATTTACTGCCAATCATTAGCAGACCGGAGTTCCTCTGTGGCAACCCCTAACCAGGAAAATCAGAAAGAAGAACTAACTACCTTCAGTGCCGTTGCCTAATGCCATGGGCTGAACATGTGATAAGCATTGAAACACGGTACTAATGGAGTGGTCTTACTGGTCTTCAACCAAGACTCAGTGACAATACATATATCAATGTTTTCCAGGATAAGAACAGCTTATAGGGAGTGAAGGTTTTTTTTTTTAATTAAGGCTCCTAACATTGAGCAGCAATACCTTTACATTATCCAGATTCTTTTTGCTATGTTGTAAAATTTGGAAGACTGAAATTGCCTAAAAAAGGCACTAAGGGATGGAAAGGTTTTTAGCCAATATATGAAAGCCTTAGAGGAATGAAACAGACCATCCCAGGCAAAGCAGTTAGGACTACCCACCAACTTCTCCAAGGCTAATATATATTTTACCATTAAGAATGATAAAAGAAGCTACATCAGTTGTTGAAATCAATAATCTTTTGTTCATATTAAGGCATCATTCTTGGTGATGGTAGAACGCTACTTAATAATAGGTCCATACCCACCAGAGACACTATTCCAAGAGCTCCATCATGTCTCTTTTAGCCCAGGGAAGTACACTTCAAATCATTTACAACCATGTGAAATATCACTTTGTCGTATGTATACTTCTGTTGCAAGGACTTGAATGCATGCATGATGTAGCAAAGCCTGGCACCTGACAAGCAACTGATAGTGATCCTCTCCTTGCATAGCCTGGAGAGTGATGCTTTGACTCAATCAGAGACCAGCAGGAATCAATGCCCCTATAGGTTCATAGGTTCATAGGTTTATACTAGGCTATCTGCCCTAAGGCATTTATAAGCCTAGCCCAAATTTTTGTGGCTTACGCCACCCCTTATATGAAAAAATACTGTGCCCATTAGTTTGTTGTGCCTCTGTCCAGCAGTGACACAGAGATGATTCCCGGGGTAAACCTACGATCTCCCATCCACAGGTCTAGATTTCTCTTGAACAGAGTCAGCGAGGTGCTCTGCCTCACATGGACCGGGATTTTATTCCACAGCATAGGGAGTCTCTGAGTGATAAATCTATCCCTCCAGCACGTCCTATTTATATCCGTGCTAAGGTTTAAGTCGCTTGCTCTAGTGGTTTTGGTGGATTTGGATTTTTGAGGTGGAGCATGTCCATTAATTCCGGGTTGGACATGGCCTTGTATGTCAGGCACATGTCACCTCTGAGCAGACAGTATGCGACTGAATAGAGCTGGAGTTTCTTCAATCTGGCATCATATGACAGATTTTGGAGTCCCTTTATCCTTTTGGTGAGGAACTTTTGGGGTCTCTCCAATTGCTGCAGATGTCGGGTGAGATACATCCCGAATGGGGCATTGTACTCGATCATTGGTCTGATAAGTGAAGAGTACAGGGGAACAATGACCTCACTAGATCTGGATGTGAATCCCTTCATGATCAGGTGGGCAATGTAGAAGGTCTTTCTAACCACTTTAGCAATGTGAGTGTCAAAAGAAAGGCCACTGTCAACCTGGGTCCCCAGGCCCCTGATAACCTCTTCTGTGCTTAGTGGATTGCCACCTATATGGTAGCTTGGGGTTACCTTGTTTTTCCCGAAGGGTATGACTATACATTTTTGGCGTTTAACTTCAGGCCATGGCTCTGGCACCAGCTATCTGTTTCCGTGAGTCCCTTCTGAAGGATATCCGTGTCCGATGCACTTTCCACTATGGCGCCCAGTTTGCAGTCATCTGCAAACTTTGTCAGCCAAAGTCCTCCCATGCTGGCCTGTACTTCTGAGAAGTAGATGCCGAACAATAGGGGCCAAGGACCGAGCCCTGTGGGACACCACTTGTGACCGGCTTGGAGTCTGACACAGTGCCAGCAACTCTAACCCTGTGGGTTCTGTCCTTAAGCCAGTTTGCAACCCATCTTGTGACATATGGGTTTACATTTAAGCTGGTAAGTTTTTCTACAATACCCGAGTGGGGTATTGTGTCGAAGGCCTTTGCAAGGTCAAGGTAGGCTGTATGGACTGCCTTTCCCTCATCAATGGCCTTGGTGACTGTTTCAAGAAGTCGACCAAGTTCAAAAGGCATGATCTTCCCTTGACAAAGCCAAACTGGGTCGGGTCCAATGTCTGCAAGTCCCTATATCTTTGTTTATGAGTTCCATTATGATCCTCTCCATAGCTTTGCAGACTAGACTTGTTAAGCTTATGGGGCGGTAATTACCAGGGTCCGTAGAGGCGCTGCCTTTGTGGAGTGGGACCACAGTTGCCGTACGCCACTCCTTGGGCATGTATCCTGTGGTAAGGCTGAGATTAAACAGCTGCCTTATGTGCGGGTTAATTCCTCATTTAGCTTGTAGCACACAGCCGGGGACACCATCCGGTCCCATTGATGCTGTGTTTTTAGCTTTAGAGAGAGCAGCTTTCACCTGCGCATTTGAGACGTCCGGGAGGCTACACTCGGCTGGGATAGTTATCTCTCCTTTAGGGGAGAGGGGTGAAGTTTGCACTGAACCTGTCTGCCAGTATGTTGGCAATGTCTGTGGGTTCAGTGATTTTTGTATCATTTTGGACTAATTCTGAGCATATCTGGGAGTTTCCACCCAGGTTCCTAACATAGCTGAAAAGGCCTTATGATTGTCCTTTGAATCCATGGCAATTTTTCTCTCAAAATTGGCCTTAGTTGATTTTATGAGTGCTCGTAATTTTTACTAATAATGATCAGGGGTGACTTCCCTTTTATGGATTTTGTTCTATTATGTAATAGCTTTCTCCTCTTATTGTAAAGTTTGTTAATGGCTGGGGTCCACCAGACTGGACGTTTGCCCTTTGTGGAAAGAGTCTTGGTTTTATTTGGGATTGCCTGATCCATGCAGTCCTGGAGGTGTTCATAGAAGGCATTTGTAAGGGCTTCCGCAGCTTGGGTTGTGGTTTCCTCTGGCTCAGGGGCCTTGAAGGATACCACACCAGTCTTGAGTAGTGTGAAGTTTGCTTTAGAGAAGTTCTTCACTATAGTCTTTTTTGTTTGGGGTGGGGCGGGATGTGGATTTCCAGTGAGATTAGTTTATGATCAGATCTCACCAATGAGGGATATACTTCCGTGTGGAGCATTTTGTCCCCATGTTTGTGACAATGAGATCTAGTATATTTTCTCCTCTCGTGGGAACAGTGACTAGCTGTTCCATGGCATTTGAATTTATGAACTCCAGGAACCGTTGGGCTAGAAAGTTAGGGCTTGAGTAATGTTCCCAGTCTATATTCGGGTAGTTGAAGTCACCCAATATGATGGTGTTTGGAGATACATTTATACCCTCCAGTGTCTTCAGGAAGGCTGTGTGGGGTTCCTGAGTTTGAGAGGGTGGCCTGTAGCATGCTACAACTTGTAGAGCAGTTTTGCCTATGGTTAGTTGCACCTGGATGGTTTCCGAAGCTTTGTGCGTTGCCACCAACCTGGAGGTGTGGGTATCCTTTATGAACATGGATACACCCCCTCCTTTTGTGGTGTGGTCCGGGTTTTGGGGCCGGAACGCATGATATGAGGTAAAACCTAATAGTGCCGGGGTGCTCTCAGGAGCCTTGAACCAGGTTTCAGTTACAGCACAGACATCGATGTTCTCCATACTGAGAAGGGCCTAGAGTGCATGCATTTTGAGATTTAGACTTCTGGCATTGAGCAGCATTACCCTCAGTTTCTTCCCATTTTTGTTTTCTAGGGTGGTAGGTTTAGAATTTGAGCCTTGCCTAAAAAGGCACTATGGGGGTGGCAAGAGCCTTAGCCAATATCCGAATCCCAGGGTGACAGGTGCAAGCCGTCCCTTGAAGCAGCGTGGCTTGTCAAGCATGTCATCCCAGGCAGACAGACACTGGATCCCCTTTGAATGACACCAGACATTAAGCCAATTGTTAAAGCTGATCATCTTGTCTCTATATTGTGGCATCATTCTTGGTGAAGGAAGGATACTGCTCAGGGTTAGGGTCATACCTGCCTGGGCTACATAATCAGAGAGCTCCTCTATGTCTCTTTTCATGTAGTCCAGGGAGGTACGTCTCAGGTCGTTCACACCAGCATGGACAATGACTGTGTCATATTTGTACTTGCCGTGGAGTGACCCGAGTGCTTGTGTTATGTGGCGGATTCTAGCGCCCGATTGGCAGCTTACTGTGACCCTCTCCTTGTTCAGCCTGGTGAGTGGGACGTCAGTGTGTCTGACTATGGAGTCACCTATGACAAGTATGTTTGATGTTGTATTTGGCCTTAAGGGCTGTGACTGCTTTGCACACTGCTTTTGTGGTTTATGTGTTGCTTGTGGGGTGTCTTGAGGTAGCAGTTGTTTGGGTGTCTGCTTTGGAGGCCTCTGCTGTTTAGGTAAATTTTTACTCAGAGCCTCCGAGTATGTCTTTGTGTGTTTATGTGTTTGATTCAGTGGAGTGGTAGCATTATGTGAGGCTGGTTTTGTGGTGTGTGTAGTTGCCTTCTCCTCCTGTCTGGTCTTGCCAGTCCTGAGTTGAGAGAGCTCAGCCTCCAGTTTGGCTAAATAGCTGCATCTCGCAAGTATTTGTGTTATGTGGGAGGAGGAGAGGGTTGTCTGTGTACATGAGGCAGTTATAACATTGCCTCAAGATTCCCAGATTCACCAGCTGGACCGGAGAGGAGATTGACAACTGACCTTTGCACATGCTAGAATAATATTGGGAAATCCTTAATTGAAAACAAGGGCCAGTGGGGAGTGAGGGTGTAGTGCTTTTAATTTTTAGTGCTGACTTATATAATTGCTTTAGTGAGCAAGTGCCAGGTAACTTGAGTGCAATGTGTTACAAGTAACTAAATGCAAAAACGACAAACAGTAACTTTCTTTCAAGTGAAACAAGGAAATAAGTACAGTAAGCAATGCAGATATCACTAGTGATCCACAGAAGCACTGAGAAGTTGCGTATTAGGTGGAATTAGCTTCCAGGGAAATAACAAGCAAACAAACAACAAGCATATAAACAAAGCTAGATTCAGCAGGCCTGGATCTAGTCTATGCTAGAGCAAACAAGGTGAACCAATTTCAGTAAGATACAGTTCAAATATTCAGGCACTATAAACCTTTAACCAGAAATTCCCAGCTCAGAAGGGCAGAGTCCAGCCTCTTCTCCCACAAGAGTGCAGACCACGAACCTTCTTAATGTAAAATAACTGGCCTGAAGCCCAAGTGCCTAAACCAGAACTAATACACTTGGACACTGGGCTCTCAATCAGCAGTTCCCAACTTAGAAGGATGAAAGCTACCTGTCCTGCCACCACAGTGCTTGCCACAAACCTTCCTAATGTAAAACAACTGGTCTGAAGCCCAAGTGCTTAATCCAAAAGACTTGAATGATAGCTACACTTTAATCAAGTTACAACCAAGCAGTAATAAATACTATTGAATACTTAAGAGAATGTCTGGATTAGTGCTCAAGTTACACAAACAAATGATGCTCCTTCAGTCACCAGGGAAAAAGTAGTAACATTAATCCCAAACTGGTTCCAAAGAAGTAATATTTCTGGCTTTCCAGTGATGGGTAATCTCTAGGAAGATTAGGAAATGATGTAACCCTGCCCTCTCCCTTCCCAAAAGCAAAACAGAAGCACTAATCCCAAGCAGTATCCTAGTCGCAGATGTTACAGACTTTAAAAGTAAAATGAAAAAAGATATTAATACTCCAAATATTGCAGAGTGCACTGAGTGAGAAAATATGAAACTGAGGCTAACTCAAGCTTTAAGAATTTAAATGAAGAGCCTTCCCAATTTGATCTTTTAGGTCCAGTAGAATGAGCATATGAGATGAGGCTTTTACAGTAGGGGTGACCATTTCAAATGCCACCAAGTTTAAAAGCGCAGCAGAAACAGGCTGTGTGTGTCGGGAAAATAAAATGCAATCACACACCAATGACAGTCTTTCTGCACTTGCAGCTAAATAAGAAATCATCTAAAAATATTAAATAAGAAAACTTACGTCTCAGCTCCTCCCCGCAGTTAGCTAGATATAACTCCTTATCATCCAGTGAATGGAAAGGATGTTTTTAACTGACCCTAGACAAGAACATTTAAAGCCATATTCATTTATTTATTTGACATTGTTTAGCAGGAAAGTCCAACTGGGCCAGAAAGTTACTATTTTCAGTATTGGCCTGGGAAGAAATGCTCCACAATCACAATCTTTCAGAAATGAAGTACAGATATTTTAAATCACAAAGTATTATGTTACACTACAAAACATAACAGTGAAAAAATATTGTAATGAGAAAAACATAGAGCATATGTTTCATAGTCCAGTCCAATAAAAACAATAACACTAGTTAGGGAAATATGTGAGGAAAAATGCATTAGTCTTTTTATTTGTTACATAGATTAATATGTGATGAATGAGACAATTCTAATAAGAGGGTATTTATTATGTTATTGAAAAGTCATAATATTGAATGGCTTTTCATCGACATGTAAAAGTCGAACTCTCATAATAACAATCAGCCGAATGAGCAAATTCTTTCCCTAGGAAAGAAACTGCTTGACCATCCTTGTGAGTTTGCCCTTTTCCCCACTGTAGTGTTATCTTGAAGTTGGTATATTTAGTAAGGGAGTGTGGGGGCACAGCCCCCCACATTGGTGGGTGTGGGGGCGAAGCCCCTCACTTTATGTTTAATGTAGTGTGTAGTTCGTGGTAGGGCTAGCTAGCAATTTCTTTCCCAGGGAAAGAATTTGCTCGTTCGGGTTTTCGCTATTATGAGAATTCGACTTTTACGGGTCGATGAAAAGCCGTTCGATATTATGGATTTTCGATAACGTAATATACACCCTAATATGAGATTACATGATTAGAGATAGTGAGGGGAAATTGATTGATATCTTAATATGAAAGTTGGTGTTCATATTACAGTTATAGAAGGAAGAAGGAATAAAGATGGAGAGAAAAGGAAATTATAAATAGAGTGCAGGATAGAGTGTCTTCAGGTAGCTAAGGTGAGTAGAAAAGAAAGAGAAAGAGGAGTGGGAAAAACAAAAGAAAGGAGTGGAGTAGGAGGTTGAAGAAGGTTGTGAAGTGTGATTTACACTGAAAGGGTGAGTAAAGTATAGTGAGTAAGTTCAGTTAGGCTTGGCACAGGAGCAGGTCCATGATTTTGTATAGTATTCTTTTAGGGAGCATTTAAAGGTGGGTAGGTTAGAAATAGTTTTGGTGGTTAGAGGTAAGGTGTTCCATTTTTTGCCACTGAGTATGAGTATAGGCTTTCTCCAGGGGATTTATTTGGATTATTTATGGTGAGAAGTTGGTTTGTCTTCTGATGTAAATGTTCTTTTAGGAAAATATATGTTAATTAAAGGTATAAGACCTGGGCAGGCTTATGGTTTGTGAATGATTTTATGTGTTGTTATAAGCTGAATGTAGGAGAGGTAGAGGGGGAGTTCCAGTCAGCTAATGGCTTGCAAAGCTTTACAGTGATTGGATGAATTAGCAGCAAACTTGGCAATTCTGTTGTAGCAGCTTTCAAGTTTGTTTTTTATGGAGGATCGTAAATTGGTTAGAAATGCTGCTCGATAGAGTAGGGAGAGTGGAAGGTAGGTTTTGGCTGGAGTAATTCTTGTGGGTATGCTAGAAAAAAATTTGTTTCTGTATAATATGCCTAGTTTTTGATAGTTTTCTTGACTTTGCTTTGGATTTGGAGGACACATTTAAGATTCTCATCTAGTATGACTCCTAATAGTTTGGTATGGTGGACCAATTCAATTTCAGTACCATTTGTCCTAAAGATTTTGAAAGATGCTTTGATAGGGGTATGAGATTTGGGGGTAAAGAGGATGTTTGTTTTTGGGGGTTTGCCTAAAAGTTGTGCTGTTATAAGCCAAGTTTCAATGGAGATAACATCTTGTTGAGTGATTTCTTGGAGGTGAGTTAAAGTATATGAAGAGCAGATGATGGTTGAATCATTTGCATATTGAATCAAGGGTACCTTCCCAAGAAGATGAAAGTAGGTTATTGATAAAAAATATTGAATTAATAGACAGCCAAGGACAGATCCCTGTGGGACTCCTGTGGAAGTGGGAAGGTATGCAGAGATGGATCCTTGCCACTTTACAGTGTTGCCTGTTGGCAAAGTAGCTAGAGAACCATTGAATAGATAGAGATGATATATGCAGGGTAGAAAGCTGATTGAGAAGTTTGTGTGAGAGACCTTGTCAAATGCTTTTGATAGATCAAGAAATTCTACAGATACAAGTTTTATTAGAGTTGCAAGTGTTATTGACAGTGCCTGCAGGTGCTGTGGCCTAGCTAAAATTCATGTTGCTTATTGGTGATTATCATATTTTTAAGTGATATTGGAGAAATTGTTGATGTACACATCTTTCAATGATTTTAGAGAGGGCAGACAGGATGGGTATGGGACAGAAATTTGTAATGTCAGTGGAATTACCTCCTTTATATAAGGGGATAATATGCACCATTTTCCTTAAGTTAGGGGCACAGGATTCTGTTATTGATATATTAATAAGACTGCTGATTGCTTATACTATTGCAACTGCAGTTCAACTGAGATATTCCCGGAAAGGTTGTCAGCTGAGGAAGAACAAGGTTTTACTTTATGTAAAAGCTTTTTTATGAAAGTTATAAAACCTGGTTGAAAAGTAAAGTGGGTGGAGTTGTCTGTATGTATATCAGAGAGGTTGCAATTAGATGAGTGTTTTGAAGAAAATATGTTACGGTCTAAGGTAGTTGAAGTTAGCTGTGTGGAAGGGGATTTGTTAGGTGAGTTTGAGGTTACATTGGCTATGCATTCTGTGAAGTATTTATTGAAAGAGGTAGCTGTTTGAAGAGGGGCAAGCCTTGGTATGGTCTGGGATCCTTTTTTGTTCCTGGACTGATGAGAAAGGATATAGAGGACCAGAATATTTAGGGTTGTTTTTATGGCTATCTTGTAGGTGAGTGTAATAAGACTTTTTATCTCTGTTGACTTGCTTCTTGACTTGGTTTTGTAGCTGTCTAAATAGTTGCCAATTTTTGTCATTTTTATTCTTTTGCAAGTTAATTCATGCTTTCTCTCTGTCTTTCATAAGGAGTTTGCATTGGTTGGTGAGCCATGAGGTATGGTTGTTTAAATTCTTTTGTACACTGTGGTGCTAATTTGTTAAGAATATTTGGAAATGCTGTATTGAAGTATTCAACTGCATCATTAAAGAGGAGTCTTTTAGAATGGACCAATTAACTACTTTCAGAGCTTCAGTGAAAGACTCTTTGAAGAAATTGGAGAGATTATGGGTAGTTTTAAGCTTATGTTCCTTTGTTGGTTGGGTAATACTCCTTAGAGTATAAGCTGGTAGGTGGCCACTTAGTGCTTCAGTGCTACCCAAGGAGGTAAAATTAGATGGGCTGGTAATCAGAATCCAGTCAGTATAGATCATTGGGAGTTAATTTTGCCATATCTGGTTGGTGAATTAATAAGTTGAGTGAATCAAAAGAGGTTCATGCTGTTGATTGCTGAATTTGCAGATAAAGCTTGCCAGTCAATGTTTACATCACCCAGAAAGATAATTTCATTTGTGATTGCATCTGCTATTCAGGATAGTATGATTAGAAGAGACCAAATGGCTTAGTGCATAAGGTCTTCGCCTCCCATGCACAAGGTACAAGGTTCACTCCTGACCTACGACCAATGCCTGTTTGGAGTTTGTATGTTCTCTTTTGTCTCCGTTGGGTTTCTCCCATGTCCAAAAAAAAAAAAACTTGCTGAGTGTTTCCATCTCAAACTTACCAATGAATGGAGCTGTGGGCAGCACCACAGACTCTACATGGTGCCCTATAAGGAGAAGAGTTGTACAGACCAACCACTTTGGGCATCTACTGTGGTGCGCAGCATCCTCAAAATAGGAGAACACGAATCATAGACTGCACACCTTGGCAGGGCTAGCCACTGGATGGTGTAAACTATGGCTCTAGGTGATTTGGTCATGTTGACTAATGTCACCAAAAATGGGCATGGGGAGTTACTGGTGATAGTTGGGTTGAGGACCGGGCCTACTCTGACCCATGCCAGGGGGGAGGGGTATATGTGCCCATATTAGCCAGTGTGTGCCTGCCATAAAGTCCAGCATCCCTGGGTCAATAAGCTACTGGATGGCCTGTGTCTAGTTGCCCAGCCTGGGTTACCTGGGACAGCTCTAATGAGCGAAAGCTGGATGTAAAACTAACCAACCTGCCAAACATGAACTGAAAATGACTACACTTAATGTAGGTTCACTGACAGGATGCAGCTTAAAAGTGGATGACATGATGATATGGAGGAGGCTAGACATCCTGTGTATGCAAGAGATGAGATGGAAGGGGAGTGCAGCAAAGCCACTTGACATGGGATCCTGAGTCTACTACTCAGGTGGAGGGCAGGCTAGAAATGGTGTAGGAATTGTGGTGAGACAAAGGCTTCTGAAGGCAGTAAGGGATATCATCAGAATTAATGACAGACTCATGGCAGTCAGACTGCAGTGTAATTATTCATAATCTCAGCCTATGCCCCACAGCAGGGTTGTGATAGTGAGGAAAAGAGTGCATGCAGACAGCAGTTGCAGGACTAACTAGATAAAGCAGGACAACATGAATTGGTGTTGATAATGGGTGACCTGAATGTACATATCGAGACAGACAGAACAGGATATGAGGACTGCCTGGGTCCACATGGGTGGAGCAACAGGAATAAAGAAGGAGAATCTATTCTAGATTTATGTCTGGCAAAGTAGCCAAGACATGGTTCAGAAAGAGAGACAGTCACAAAATCACATACAAGAGTAGTCAACATGCAACTCAGGTAGATTTCCTCCTAGTAAGGAAAAGACAATGGGGCAGAATCCATGACTGCAAACAGTGAAACAGTTGGCCCACAGCATAAACCACTAGTTGCCACAAACAACTGCAAGCAGTGGTCAGAGAAGGCTGTAAAGTCAACAGAGACCAGGCTGAAGACCTGGAAGTTGATTGGAGAGAACGTACAACAGTTCAAGGAATTACTCAGAGCTCTAGCATTCCAAGATGAGGAGGAAATAGGTGGAGTTGAAGAAGAATGGCAGCACCTAAAAACAGCATGTGTTAGGACTGCATAAAAGATATATGGCTGAGCCAGGTATGGAAATAAGGTACATAACGAAAGCTGGTGGTGGAAAGCAGAAGTCCAGGAAGTCATCAAAAGAAAAAAGGAGTGCAGGAAGAAGTGAGAGACAGAAAAGACTGACCAGGCTAGGAAGGAGTACTGGTTGGCTAACAAAGAAGCTAAGAAAGAAGTTACAATAGCAAAGTATAGGGCATTGGAGGCACTGTGCCAACTTCTGGAAAGTGACTCAGTAAGGGGAACAAAGAAACTATATCAGGTTGCAAGGCAAAGATAGAAAGATAAAAAAGATAGTCAGACACCCTTCATAAGGGATACCAGCCACAACCTGCTCACCAGCCCAGAGGACATCAAAGGCAGATGGAAGGAATATTTCCAGCAGCTTCTAAATTAGGAAAACCCCACAGAAGATGTACTGCCCCAGAAACAGCCTACAATGAGAGAAGAAGAGGAACACATCTAGAAGAAGTAAGAACAGCACTAAGGACGATGAAGTCAGAGAAAGCAGCAGGCTCAGATGAAGTCACAGCAAATATGCTAAGATGCTGGGTGAGATAGGGGAGAAATGGTTCCTGGGGATATTAATCGCAGTGTGGAGAGAAAGGCGTATCCCAGATGACTGGAGAATAAGCATACTCGTGCCAGTGTACAAGAACAAATGGGACAGCCACAACTGTGGGCAGTACAGAGGCATCAAACTCCTATCACATTGCATGAAAGTTCTGGAAAGGGTGATTAATAAATGGATACGCAGAGTAGTAAAATGTAAGATGGGAGATGAGCAGTTTGGATTCAGATCAGGCTGCAGCACAAATGACCTGATGTTTGCACTGAGACAGATACTTGAGAAGAAGCTAGAGATGAGGACAGAGTCCAACTGGGCATTCCTAGATGTGGAGAAAGCATATGACAAGGTCCCAAGAAAGCTGATCTGGGCAGTACTGTGGTGGTTTGAAGTCCCAGAAACATTGGTAGAATTAGTGCAGGCTATGTACAAGGGCCCAATGACTCAAGTATGAACAGTGTTCAGCCTCACAGAGGGGTTCCCAGTGGGTGTAGGTGTACATCAGGGTTCAGCTCTGAGCCCAGTGCTGTTCATACTGGTGATGGACTACATTAGCAAACAGGTTGGAGGGAACAGATCAACAATGCTGCTGTATGCAGATGATGTGGCAGTACAGGCAGACTCTGAGCTAAACCTTCAGCAAATGATAAAAGAATGGAATGCAAATCTGAAGGCACATGGGATGAAACTGTGCACAAATAAGACTGGTGGCAGCAAACTGGGGAAATCAGAAGAAGCCGAGAATAGAGATAGAAGAGAAGATAGTGGAACAGGTAAACAGCTTCAAGTGTCTGGGAGGAGTAGTTGATGAGAAGGGTAGTCTGAATGAAGAGCTCAATGCTAGAATCAGAGGGGCTGCAGCCAACTGGCATAGAGTATTAGGAGTAGTCTATGACAAAGGAATGCCAAACATGCAAAAAAGTAAGGAGTACAAGACAGTGGTGCGACCAGTACTACTGTATGGTAAAGAAACCTGGGCAGTAAAGGCAGAACAGTTGAAGAAACTAGAGGTGATAGAAATGAAGTGCATGAGATAGGTGATAGGATGCACACTGTGGGACAGACAAAGAAATGAGGACATAAGAGCAGAAACCAAAGTAGCTCCAATTGCAGAAAAGATCAAAAAGAACAGGTTAAGGTGGTTTGGGCACATGTGTAGAAAAGTATAAGACAATCTGGTGAGGAAGATTTGGGACAGACCGGAAGAAGGTAAGAGGAAGCGGGGACATCCAGCAAAGAGGTGGCTGGATTGTGTGAAAGAAGATCTGTGACAGCAGGAGTGTGGCACTGAATCAAGAGAGTTGTCGACAGTTAACATGATACTCTGACCCCATGTAGAAAAATTGGAAAAAAGGAGGCTGATGGTGATGATTCAGGATAGTATGTTTTCAAGTATTGGAATATTCAGTCCTGCAGGGTTAGATAGCATAACAATACACATGCTCTTGTGTCTATTAAGTTTTAGGAATGAGTTTATGATTTCTGCTTTTCCAAAATTTAGGATTTTGCCTATATAGGGAGTTACTGTGGGGCATATTTGGAAATATTATAGCTATTTCTCAAGCCTAATAATATTATAACCAGGGGTAGTAGTATTTCAGCATCTGTTATTTCAGGCTTTAGAGATGTCTCTGTTGTGGCTAAGATGCCCAGGTTGTGCTGAGTCACCCAGGCATCAAAATCTGTGATTTTGTTGCATAAGCATCTAAAGTTTAGACTGACTATATTTTAAACTTTTAAGATATATTATTTGGTCTGTGGGTTGGTTGGGACTTGGGTTGGGATGGATGTCATCACATTGATGTGGTGGATGTCACCACATTGATGTATGGTGGAGAAAGATGGTTTGTTTATTATGGCATTTTTAGCAAAGATGGGTAAAAGTATTACCTTGACATTGGGACTGACATTTTTAGTAGTTTAGGGTTAGAACAGTGGAATGGAGTTATGGTAAATGAGCTTGAAAAGATTTTAGAGTAGCTAGTGGGAAGATGTTTGATAAGTGAGGATAAAGTAATGGTTGAGGTATGCTTATTTATTATTACTATTGGTGGGGATGTTAGGAATGAGAGGAGGAGGAGGATTAATAAGTTGATACAGGAGGCGAACAACATGGTTAGTGTAAAAATCTTGCAGTCTGGTGAGGTAAAGAGTAGTGATAATGTGGAAAATAAATGTTGATGAGGTGGAAGCAGAATGAGAATTGAGAACATAAGTGGGAGGGGATGGTATAATGAGAACAGTTTGTGATTGGATAGCTCAGTTAGGTACATGATAACAGGATGATATGAGGCAGAGTAAGTAAAGTATAAGTATAGCTATAGTGGGGTGGTTGGGAATTGGGGGTAGGGTAGGGGAGCAGAGTGAAGCCTGAGCATAGCAAGTGCTGAATAGTGTGGGTTGGCCCATGGTGAAATAAGTACTAGGAAAACAAGCTGTAAAACTGCAGCAAGGCAGGAGATAAGACAAGTCTTGATAATTTTAATAGTAACACAAGCTGTTAGATTTCTGTTAATATACACCTAAGTTAACTGCAACCGGCAGTATTGCAATGACTTTGGCTTGAAATGAGGCTATAGTAGGTGGAGAATCTACTGAGATGAGGGGAGGGCCAGTCAGGTACTTCAATGAAATGCAGTTACCCCCCCCCACCATGGATGGTTTACCACCAAAAAAAATCAATGAGGTAGAATGTTTATGGATACAAAGACAAGCTCTTTGAACTCCTCTAAATATTTGATGTAAGTCACATCATTTAATTTTATTCTTATTGGCTTTTATTGCTTTTTCAGGGAAAAATTTACACTATTAGAGTAAAATATACTAAAATGTTAATTTAGCTTCACCTTGAGCAGTATAAGGCCTGTGGGTAAGGGTGGGAGTGGGGCTGTCACTCCACCAGATTCAACACTACAGCACAGAACACACTGATGTAGAAGTGAGGGAAAACAAGATATTTCACTAAGGTTAATTTGATTCTTAGAAACTGCCTTAAATAGGTTTTACCTGAAGGTATTGCTTCTTTTGTACTTTTGCAACTAGAGGTAAAACTCATATGTACATCCCTTGGTAGTGAGATTATGTTAACTTTTGCAGCAGCAATTGTCAGACATACTATGTGCTCAGTACATGTAGAGTGAAGTAGTTGGATGGAGATGAGCTCTTTTGTGTTATGGGGTACAGAAATGATTTTGTAATGTTACAGATTTTAAAAGTAGAATGAAAAAAAATGCATTAATATTCCAAATATTGCAGTTTGCACTAATTAAGCAGTACAATATGAAACAGAGGCTAACTCAAGCTTTTAAGAGTTTAAATGGAGAGCCTCCCCAGTTTGATCTTTCAGTGTCCAGTAGAATAAATAGATGAGATGAGACTGGGAGGGCTCCCAAAGTCAAATTTACAGTAGGGGTGGGCATTTCAAAAGCCACCAAGTTTTAAAGTACAGCAGGAGCAGGGTGTATGTGTGTTGGAGAGGATCCAATACAGTCATACACTAGTACTAGTCTTACAGCACTTGCAGCTAAATAAGAATGCAGCTAAAAACATTAAATAAGAAAATTTACTTCTCAACTCCTCCCCAAGTTAGCTAGATGCAACTCCATATCATTCTGTGAATGGAAATGATTTATTTTTCAAACTGACTCTAGGCAAGAACTTTTAAAGCCACATGCAATTCTATCTGTCAGCACAGACTCATAATCTTTGGCTCTGTGTCTTAAGTCAGTCTGTATGCATAATAAGATTCATGTCAGTCCTGTTTTTGAGCATATGGCAAATTCTTTTTCAGCTCATAAAGTTATTAAAACTTGAGAATGGTAGTACTTAAGACAGAATGCTGCTCTTTGGTAAGGTTAACTGTGTTAAATACATTAAATATATCATCAATTCCTAGTTGTAAAACCATGCAATCTAAATTTCTTCAGGCTTTCAACAGACCTGAAGACATACTGTAAGGACTAAACTTTTGCATCAATTGCTTCAACATTCCTGACAAACTATCTTAAACAACCAGTTAAACTAATGCTGTAAGCTTAAGAGTTGTCCTGCAGTTTCTTAAATTACTAGTTAATGAAAGTTACAAAGAGTCCTAAGGGGTTTACTGCACTCAAAAGAATAATGGATAGCTGGTCTGTAAATTATAAGAGTTATGTTGTTTATTTAATTTTGAGTCATTTTTTTACAAAAGTTTTATGTGAATCATTGTCAAATACTTGAAGATAAGTTTAAAGCAATTTTATTTTATTTTTTCAAAACTTATGGTTCATATACAAATCAGCAGTTCTGGCTTCACATCAGCTTGTGGAATTTTGCAGAGTTATAAAACTAAGAAAATCATTTTCAAAAAAATTTGAATGCTCATTGTCAAGCGATTGCTTAAAAATTTGAAAATGATGCTGGAAAACAGGACACAGTGTATTCTAATTTCCAAACCTATCAATCATGATACAAAATCAACTATCAATGGTGTGGCATTGACTAGACATTGCAATTGCTTTAACATTACCTGTGCTGTATAGTCTGTGCTTCTGCTACAACCCTGTTTCTCATCAAAACTTATGGAAAGCAGATGTCATTTAAAGGCAGAAGTAGTGAGATACACACATAGGAGCTGATGACTCAACAGCCATCCAGTCATCGAGGAATGCAGCAAGTGTGAAAGGAAAACACAGTGAGACAGGCCATAACAACTATTAATGGCTATGCAGGCTACATTGGCTCTCACTGCATCAGACAGGCTTTTCTGCAGATTCAAGGAATAGGTGGTGTGTGTGGGAGTATTTACATCTACTCAATGCACCCTACAGGTTGACCAATTGAGGGATCCATAATCTGACCTACTCTCTATCACCTGACTCACTGATAGGGACTGATAAATGGGCCAGTAGTGCTTCTTGGGCAGGAACATGCAGGCTATCATGTAGCCCAGAGACGCCAGATATCTGACCCAATGGACTAAACAGCCCAATTAGGTGCAGACAGTGGAGTCATCATGCAAGATCCCACGGAAGCTGGGACGATAAAAAAAAAAATCAAAATGCTGTTGTGAAATAAGCAGTGATATATAAACAACAAATATATGCATTTTATATAATTAATTAATAACTGACTATTGTCACCTTAAAATACAGCCATGTTACATTTTTTTTAAACGTTATTAAATAAAATAACAAGATATTCAGTGTTCTTTTCCTCGGTGCTTCAAATTGTAATATTTCTTTCAGTTTATGGTCCACCATTTTCACTCATTACCTGAAAATAAAACAAAACATGAAGAGTTAGGAAGAGTAATGCATCATACCGATTGCTGCTAAAGTTAAATTTATGATTGTCCCCATTCTCTCTCAAATGTCTGCCTAAAGAATTATTAGCTACCTCTCTACATATCTCTGATTTATGTTCAATAATCCTGTCCCTTAACCTTCTCGTACATTTGCCTATATAGAATGCTTGACATGCCTTCCAGCATGACATATACACAATAGCTGTAGTAGTGCATGTGGCAAAGCACTTAAAAATAAACTTTAGAGTGGTAGATATAAAATATAAAAATAAAAGAGGTGGTGACTTGAATAATGAGTTTAGAAATATGTGACTATTCATGGATTACACTTTTGGAAGCAGACCACCCACCCAGTTTGAATGTATCAGTTAGTGTTAAACCTATCCTGAAAAAAGAAAACTGTTTTTGAAATAATTAATCATTTCTGTATTCCTTGTGATATATTTATATTTCTATATACGTGTATATCTATCTGTATATATATATATATATATATATATATATATATATATATATATATATATATATAGTTTATATGTATCAGTTTTATTTTATTTTATGTTAGGTAATACATTTGGACTGTGTCATGTGATCGCATTAAGGCTTTTAAATTAGGTATTTAAATGGATGGCTTGATTTGTTTTTTACACACTGATGATGGGTTGATCCCAAAAGCTTTGTGATTTTGTATTTCATGTTTGAATAAAGTGCTGCTTTGCTTATCCTTACATTTCCAGGTCTTGGATTTTAGTTGCAGTGATATTCAAACAAGTCGGCTTTTTACAATTGTACTCTTTGATGCTCTGATTTCAATGAACTGGGATTCAATGTTGTGGCCATTCAAAGAGGAAAAGAGTGCATTCAGACAGCAGTTGCAGGACCTACTAGATAAAGCAGGACAACATGAATTGGTGTTGATAATGGGTGACTTAAATACAAATATCAGGACAGACAGAACAGGATATGAGGACTGCCTGGGTCCACATGGGTGGAGCAATAGGAATAAAGAAGGAGAAGCCATTCTAGACTTCTGTCTGGCAAATGGCTTGATAGTAGCCAACACATGGTTCAGAAAGAGAGACAGTCACAAGATCACATACAAGAGTAGCCAACATGCAACTCAGGTAGACTTCCTCCTAGTAAGGAAAAGGCACTGGGGTAGAATCTATGATTGCAAAGTCATCCCCAGTGAAACAGTTGGTTCACAGCATAAACCAGTAGTTGCCACAATCAGCTGCAAGCCGTGGTCAGTGAAGGCTCTAAGGTCAACAGAGACTAAGCTGAAGACCTGGAAGTTGACTGAAGAGAAAGTACAGCAGTTCAAGGAATTACTCAGGGCTCTAGCACCCCAAGAAGAGGAGGAGATAGGTGGAGATGAAGAAGAATGACAACGCCTAAAAACAGCATGTGTTAGGACTACAGAAAAGATATGTGGCCGAGCCAGGTATGGAAATAAGGTACATAAGGAACGCTGGTGGTGGAATGCAGAAGTGCAGGAAGTAATCAAAAGAAAGAAGGAGTGCAGGAAGAAGTGGGAGATTGAAAAGACTGACCAAGCTAGGAAGGACTACTGGTTGGCTAACAAAGAAACTAAGAAAGAAGTTGCAATAGCAAAGAATAGGGCATCAGAGGCACTCTATCAGCTTCTGGAAAGTGACTCAGTAAGGGGCACAAAGAAACTATACCAGGTTGCAAGGCAAAGACAGAAAGATAAAGAAGATAGTCAGACACACTTCATAAGGGATTCCAGCAACAACCTGCTTATCAGCCCACAGGACATCAAAGGCAGATGGAAGGAGTATTTCCAGCAGCTTCTGAATGAAGAAAACCCCACATAAGCGGTACTGCCCCAGAAACAGCCTACAATGAGAGTAGAAGAGGAGCCAAGCTTAGAAGAAGTAAGAGCAGCACTAAGGAAAATGAAGTCAGGGAAAGCAGCAGGCACAGATGAGGTCACAGCAGATATGATAAAGATGCTGGGTGAGCTAGGGGAGAAATGGCTCCTGAGGGTACTAATTGCAGTGTGGAGATAAAGGCGTATCCCAGATGACTGGAGAATAAGCATACTCGTGCCAGTGTACAAGAACAAAGGGGACATCCACAACTGTGGACAGTACAGAGACATCAAACTCCTACCACATTGCATGAAAGTTCTGGAGAGGGTGATTGATAAATGGATACACAGAATAGTAGAATGTAAGATGGGAGATGAACAGTTCAGATTCAGATCAGGATGCAGCACAATTGCCCCAATGTTTGCATTGAGACAGATACTTGAGAAGAAACTAGAGAAGAGGAGAGAGTCAAACTGGGCTTTCCTAGACTTGGAGAAAGCATATGACAAGGTCCCAAGAAAGCTGATCTGGGCAGTACTGCAGTGGTTTGAAGTCCCAGAAACATTGGTAGAATTAGTACAGGCTATGTACAAGGACCCAGTGACTCAAGTACGAACAGTGTTTGGCCTCACTGAGGGGTTCCCAGTGGGAGTGGGTGTACACCAGGGTTCAGCTCTAAGCCCACTGCTGTTCATACTGGTAATGGACTACATCAACAAACAGGTTGGAGGGGTCAGAGCAACAAAGCTGCTGTATGCAGACGATGTGCCAGTACAGGCAGACTCTGATCTAGAACTTCAGCAAAGGATAGGAGAATGGAATGCAAATCTGAAGGCACATGGGATGAAACTAAGCACAGATAAGACAGTGATAATAGCAACAGTTTGGGGAAATCAGAAGAAGCTGAGAATAGAGATAGATGGGAAGATAGTGGAACAGGTAAACAGCTTCAAGTATCTGGGAGGGGTGGTTGAGGAGAAGGGTAGTCTAAATGAAGAGATCAAAGCTAGAATCAGAGGGGATGCAGCCAACTGGCATAGAGTATCAGGTGTAGTCTATGACAGAAGAATGCCAAAGAAGCTGAAAAGTAAGGTGTACAAGACAGTGGTGCGACCAGTACTACTGTATGGTACAGAAACCTGGGCAGTAAAGGCAGAACAGTTGAAGAAGCTAGAGGTGATGGAAATGAAGTGCCTGAGAAAGGTGGTAGGATGCACACTGCGGGACAGGCGAAGAAATGAGGACATAAGAGCAGAAGCCAAAGTAGCTCCAATTGCAGAAAAGATCAAAGAGAACAGATTACGATGGTAAGGGCACATGTATAGAAAAGCAGAAGACAATCTGGTGAGGGATATTTGGGACAGACAGGAAGAAGGTAAGAGGAAGTGAGGGCATCCAGCAAAGAGGTGGATGGATTGTGTGAAAAAAGATCTGTGACAGTCAGGCATGAGTGTTGAAGAAGGCAGGAGAGTGGCACTGAATCGAGAGAGTTGGCGACAGTTAATACGATACCCCGACCCCATGTGAATGGGAAAAGGGGGGATGATGATGATTCAATCTTTTCATACAGATGCAACATAAACATGATGTGAGCCGAAGGTTTGCATTTTCCTTCTGAATATGCAATGCTTTCTTTCATTACTTTACAGGTTCCTCTTTTGACTACGAGATCTTAAAAAGCAGCACATTGTTAGCTATGAAACATTTTGTGACTATTTAATCATGTGTCTTGTTAAAATATCAAGAAGTGGACATATTTCAACATATAATGATCCTGATAAAGGATTTTGTATGTCCACCAACTTATAGGTTCATAGGTTCATAGATAGGTACTAGGCTATTAGCCCTAGGGCCTATATAAGCCTAGCCAAAAAGATACCCTGGCTTTCACCACCTAAGAAAATTATTTTCCTGTGCCCCTGTCGAGCAGAGCCATGGAAATGATCCCTGGGGTGAATTTCCTATTTCAAATCCACTCATCAAGAATTTTCTTGAAGAGTGCTAATGAGGAGCTCTGTTTGACATAGATAGGTAGTCTGTTCCAGAGTATGGGAAGTCTCTGGGACAGGAATCTATCCCTGCAGCATGTTCTGTTTATTGTGGTGACAAGGTTTAGGTCCCTAGAGTGTGTAGCTCAGAGGGATTGGGATTTCTTTAAGTGGAGCATGTCCAACAGCTCTGGGTTTGACACAGCTTTGTATGTTAGGCAGAGATCGCCTCTGAGTAGGCGATATGCGACTGAGTGAAACTGGAGTTTTTTGAGACGGTCTGTGTAGGGCATCTGTTTGAGGCCAGTAATCCTCTTTGTGAGGTATTTCTGTGGCCTTTCTAGTTGTTGTAGATGTCTTGTGAGGTACATACCAAAAGGGGCGTTGTACTCTATAATGGGTCTAATGAGTGATGAGTAGAGGGAAACAATGACATCTTTTTTTCTGGATGAGAAACCTTTTGTAATGAGGTGAGCCACGTAGAAGGATTTCCTGACCACTGTGGGGATGTGATTATCAAAAGCGAGATTACTGTCCTCCTGTGTCCCTAGGTCTCTTACCATACTTTCAGTGTTAAGTAGACTACCACTTATGTGGTAGTTCATGGGTACAGAGTTTTTACCAAAGGGGATGACAATAAACTTTTTGACATTGAGCTTGAGGCCATGGCTTTGACACCAGGTATCTGTCTCAGTGAGGCCCTTTTGTAGTATGTCGACATCGTTAGGAGTTTTGATTATGGCTCCTAGTTTGCAGTCATCTGCAAACTTTGTTAGCCAAAGACCTTCTGTGTTAGCCTGTACTTCAGAGAAGTAGATACCAAACAGGAGAGGACCCAGGACTGAACCCTGTGGTACCCCACTTGTCACTGGTCTGAAGTCAGATTTGGAGTCTGCTACTTTCATAGTGTGGGTTCTGTCCATGAGCCAGTTGGCAACCCATCTTGTGACATAGGGATTTATACCTAGTTTAGTGAGCTTATCTATAATTCCAGAGTGGGGGATGGTGTCAAAAGTCTTGTTGAGATCTAGATAAGCTGTGTGAACCACCTTACCCTCATCAATGGCTTTAGTGACTGCTTCAAAGAAGTCAATCAGGTTTAGGAATCATGATCTGCCTTTTACAAACCTGAACTGGGTAGGGCCCAGAGTTTGGAGATTACCAATGTCTTTGTTTATGAGTTCCATGATGATACGTTCCATGGCCTTGCAGACCAGGCTCATCAGGCTAATGGGGTGGTAGTTCCCTGGGTTCATCGTGGCTCCCCCTTGGTGGAGTGGGATAACCATCACAGTGCACCATTCAGTGGGCACAAAGCCTGAGGTGAGGCTATGATTGAAGATGGTACTTAGGTAGGGTGCCAGTTCATTCTGCAGTTCGTGTAGAACGCAGCCTGGGATATTGTCAGGTGCCATGGATGCTGTGTTCTTGGCTTTGGAGAATGTGTTTTTTACCTTTGCAGCCATGATTACAGAAACTTTGCATTCTCCCAGTATAGAGATGGGCCCTCTAGGGGGTGAGAGGGGGTAAAGTTAGCACTGAACCTATCTGCCAGGATGTTGGCAATATCAGTTGGTTCTGTATATTTAGTGCCATTGTGCTGTAACTCAGAGAGAACTGAGTGTTGCCATTGAGATTCTTGACATAGCTATAGAATGCTTTGGGGTTGTCTTTAGAGTCAGTGGCAATTTTGTTTTTGTAACTAGCTTTGGAGGATTTTATGAGGGATCGCAGCTTCTTACTGAGGTTGACCAGGGAGTTCCTCCAGTCATTTTACTCTTTTTTTGCAACAGTTTCTTTCTTCTGTTGTAGAGTTTGTTTATGGCAGAGGACCACCAGATTGGTTTCCTTTTTTTGGAGGATAACATCTTAGTTCCATTAGGGATAGCATGATCCATGCGCTTGTGTAAGTGCTTATAAAGTGCATTTGTGCATGATTCAGCAGTCGTACCTCTATTGTCTGTCTGCATGGGTGTCATGAAGTTTGCCACTTCTGTCTTAAGAAGTGTGAAGTTGGCTTTGGAGAGGTTTTTTATGGTGGTTTCCCTAATTGGGGGTGGGGGCGGGATGTGGATGTCTATGGTGATTAGCTTGTGGTCGGATCTGACCATTGAGGAACTGACCTCTGGTGTGGAACACCGGTTGCCCATGTTGGTAATGACCAGGTCCAGGATATTGCTGCCCCTGGTGGGGGTGTGAATAAGTAGATCCAAGGTGCTGGACTTTATGAATTCCAGAAAACTTTGAGCAAAAGAGTTGGTACATGAGTAGTTTTCCCAGTTAATGGTGGGGTAGTTGAAATCGCCCATTATCAGGGTGTTGGGTTGTACCCTAATACTTTCCAGTGTATCAAGAAATGCGGAGGGGGAATCCTGGGGCATGGTGGGGGTTCTGTAGCAAGCTACAATTTGGATTGCAGTCTTGCCCAGAGTTAGTTGCACTTGGATAATCTCGGATGTATTATGCTGTGCAACTAGCCTGGAGGTGTGGATATCCTTAATGAATGTGGTATATTATACATGGCATATTATATATGGTAATTATAGTTTTAGTAATGATCTGCATTTGACATTACTTTATTTTACATAGTAAATGTAAAAATAAATAATTACAACTTAAACTGACTGTCCAAGGTTGCATACTTGTTAAAGGAAATTTATGGTTATAAGTATTCATCTGTTTTACTATGACTGTAGTCTGGGAAATAGCTTTGTTTTTGATTATTTTATGCAGCTAATCAACTTGGCAGAATATCTTAAATGTTATCCATCTCTTTTTATTAATATTGGCCCAAATATTGCTAATTTCATTTTTCTTTCCTTCATTTCAATGTATTTACTCATTAGCTCATAATATTTTCTCTGTGTTTTATTTTATCGTAATAAAATTCTTTTTATGTTTGTAATTATTACTGCACATATGCTCCTGGGCAAT